>NW_022195789.1:63894-296242 GCF_008641045.1 Pistacia vera | reverse complement strand
ATTGAATCTCGCTTTCTTTTTCCGACAGTCAATCTCTACTCCAGACCTCCTTGGGAAATCCATGCCCAAAATCACATCAAAGTCAGGCATATCAAAAACTATTAGATCCACTGTTAAATCTCTACCCTGGATCACCACAGACTCTCCTGACAACATCTCTTGCGTCAGAACATTAACCCCATCAAGTAACTCTATCTTAATGGGTTGAGTCACTCTAATAGGTTTCAAACCTAACCTCTCAATCATCCCATACGATATGAAGGAATGAGTGGCTCCTGAATCAATTAAAGCATATAAACGAACTGAATGAAATAATAAATGACCAGTAACAACTGATGGACTGGCCTCTGCTTCACGCTGTGCCACTGTAAACATCCTGGCATTCGTAGTACCTCCAGAACTCTGTGCGGTTGGTGGAAGTGAAGCTTTACAATCTCTCATCATGTGCCTTGGCTGTTGGCACCTATAACACACTCTTTGGTCCCTCAGATATTCTCCTAGGTGGTTCCTCCCACATTTAGGGCAAAGAGGAAACCCTTCCGTCTGAGGCCGCTTATTCTTCCACTCTCTTATATTCTGTCTAAATTGAAACTTCTTCTTCTGATTCTTCATTTCTTTGCCTTTCACACCTTCCTGTTTCTCTCTCTGCAGGGCAGAAGATGGCTCACTTGGTCCTTCTGTCAAGGAACCTACTGGGAGAATTTTATTCTCAAAAATCTCCTCCTTCATTGCCCGCCTCAAGGCCTCGCTATAAGTTCGAGGGGGATCAGAACTAGTCATTATATCCCGAGCTATCTCCGGTTTCAACCTGTGCACAAACTTATCTCTTCTCAATGCTGGAGTACTAACTATTCCGGGTGCAAACCTTGCAAGAGAGTTGAATTTCACTAAGTACTCCTTCACGGTACCTGATCCTTGCTGTAAGCTAATAAATTCTTGGACCTTCTCATGAACTTGGTCCTCTGATCTATACTCGGCCTCAAACTCTTGCTTGAACTCTTCCCAAGTCATCGTTGCCATATCATGGGTTTCTTCCATTAATTCCCACTAAATTCGGGCATTACCCCGAAACAAGAAACTCGCATGTCGGATCTTCTCCCAGTCTGTCATGGGAAATAAACCTGTGGTACGTTCTATGGACCTAAACCATTCTTTTGCTGTTACTGGATCCATATTACCCTTAAACTCTGAGGGTTGATGTTGACTAGAAAGACCGTAAATCGGTTCAACTCTATTCTGTACTAGGGGAGGTACCGGTTGTCCTCTTTAGACATTAGGAGTCGGTGGTACCTACACGTGGGTTAAAACTCTCCCTTGGGTTTCTGCCATAACTTGTTGTATGATTCCCTGAACCCTAGCTTCATCCAAGGGAGGGGGCGTAGGCTCTGGTGGGTTAGAAGGTTCTCCTTCATTCACCACACCCTTACCACGCTTTCGATAACTACGCCTCATCTACAAAACAATCACATTAATCAACTTGAGAAACAATTAGAGTGAGGAAATAATTAACTCACATAGTCGGCTAGCGGACGTCGTGGCGATGAGAATAGTACACTGTCCACTCCCAAAATCTTTGCTCTGACACCAAAAATGTAATAACTGCTGTATACTAATAAAATACATGTAGAATAATAAAAGTAAATGGGCCCAAAAATTTGTCTTGTATTATGTATATACATTCTTTGTACAAAAGAGTATCATTTACAAAATGCCATTCAAAACAGGAGACAGTGTGGCTATTGCTCCTCGCTTGCCGACGTCCAACCAACTGCAACATCACCTAGATCCTGCAACCACAAAGGAAAAATAACTGGGCGAGCATAAAATAATGCTTAGTAAGTAAGTCCTCTACTTGTCTATCCCCATAACTATTTCTCTTAATTCTTTCCTTACACTATTTTTGTTTCTGTTTCTCTTTCACACAGCTTTCTTTTTATTAACCTCTGCTATAAGTCATGGCCTCATCTTGCCAGAGGCACGACCGGGTGAGTTCACATAGCGCCAACCCACGCTTCGTGACTTTCAGGTGAAGATCACAAAGCATCAACCCATCTTTCGTAACTATCAGGTGGAGATCACAAAGCATCAACCCGTTTCTCATAACTATCGGGTGGAGATCACAAAGCATCAACCCTTTTTCTCATAACTATTGGGTGGAGGTCACAAAGCACCTACCCGTTTTCATAACTATCTGGTGGAGATCACAAAGCACCTACCCCTAGCACTTCTTATTCTTTCTACTCTTATAGTAGTTCATTCACAAAGTTTTCTACTCTTTCTTAAGTCACACCTTAATGCACAATTAAGGTATATGGATGGTTCATCTCCACTAATGCACTTATGAGATGCCAACATGCAAAATTGCAAGTATTTAGGCTTATTATTCATACTCAAACCTCTCTTAGGCATTTCATCAAACAACTCAAGTGCATATAAAGACTATACTATAACAATAGCTCTATTTCTTTCTCTAACCATCCCAAATGGGAGAAAACCCCCTCACATAGCTATAATTCCTGCCAGGAATAACACTTCTAAAAAGGTTTACTCAAAACCTTCCAAACCTCATCTCAACTACATCTTCTAACACAATCAACACTTCTCTCAAATGAGTGTATTCAATCACAACATGGGTAATTAATCTCAATTTCATAGCATATAACATGCATTAACATACATAATTGCTATTAAATCTCTACTAAAAAAGTTCTCAAAGCTTAACTTGGGTGGGGATTTACTTACCTTGTAATGGAGAACTCTCACTACTTTCTTTTCCTCTTGCTTGCGACTTTTCTCTACTTTAAACAATGAACCATACAACTTAATATACAAATATACACACAAACCTCACATCCAAAGCAAGAATCCTTACCTTAGGATGCCTTAGCTTGATTTTCTACCCCAATCACTCCAAAAAGACCTCAATAAATCCTTGAACTAATGAAAGAGGAATTGAGAGGAAGTAGGAAAGGAGAATGGCGGCGGAGAAGAAGAATGAAGGGTTTGCAATGACTTAAATCCTTTTAACTCAACTTATGCGCAAGCATTCCCATTTTGCCCTTACTCTTCCTTGGAAAATCCATCTATATCCTTTGATTCATTACAATCACACCCCCATACCAACATATTCTCCATGAAATTTCCTTACATTTTACTCCCCACTTTTCCTCCTAATTAGGGGTAGAATGGTCAAATTGCCCTTAGGGAAGAAAATGTCTAAAACTTAAAAGTCAAACTCAGCTGACTCTTCGCCCTGGTGAAAACTTACAATAGCTACACCATGGTTGTAACACCTCTTCGCCCCAACGATGTCTGCAACTCCAAAATTCCTCAAATCTTAATCAATTTCAAGGCAAACACTTAACCAACTCAATTAAAGCTGAATCAAAGAACATTTAAGCAATACAAAAAATCTTAACTACGTACCTCAAGTAGGGCATTACAATAAACACTAGCTCACAACAAAAATTCATACCCAAATTCTCTTAACAAAAACTTTGTACTAAAAACACCAACGTCATGCTACAAAAACCACATAAGAGCTTCCATATAGTCATCAAATCCCAAGCAGTTAACTTAATTTAACCAATACCCACTTGACAAACCTTCCAATCATCAAACTTTTGAAGAAAAAATTAAATTTTTGCGATAAAATTTCAAAATATCCAAGATTCACCTAAGAAGTAAATATAAAAACTCTAAATGGGTGAATTGAAACCATGAGATGGTTGGTTATTGCTTACGTGGCGGAGAGGTAGTGGATAAAGATACAGGCACTTTCGGAGAAAGCGAGAAGGGAGTCTTTGTTGACGGTGATGTCGGTATCGGGTGAACACTCATTGAGCTTATCCTTAACCACTCTGCGCACGATAGTCTTGAGCAGCTCTTCAATCTCTAATACCACTTTCTCCATTTCCATCTCTGAAGAAACCTTTGATTTTTCGTTCAAATATTTTGTCAAAACAGGGTGGGTTTTCCATCAGAAATCAAATCTATTCCATCAAATATAAAAACGTAATTTACTAATTAACAACATAAATTACTGTAAACAAGAAAACGGTATGAGGAGAAACATGATCTTTCTCAAAATCACCTATAAATATTGTACATTACCAGTTTCCTAACACAATACATACCAAGTCTGACGTGGTCCATCAATCCATCAAATGAGCACCAACTGAAACTTCTTCTATTGGGGTAATTGCCAGGGATTTGCGTGGAGAAGAAATTGGGAATTTGGGGAAACAGGGAGGGATTTGCGTGGAGAAGAGAAAAGGTAGGTAAGGTTATGAGATTAGGAATTTGGGGAAATAGGTAGGGATTTGCATGGAGAAGATTGGGAATTTGGGGAAAGGCTTGCTTTATATAGGTTAAAGTTTTCTATAAATAACTTTAAAAAGTAAGGCTTGTATTAGTTTTTTAATTTTTAAATATAATTATATTTTGCAAACAAATCAATTTGCAACTAAATTTTTAGTCAAGAAAGAATTAGCTATAGTTACAAGTCTGGTGAGAACAAATAATTTTGGGGGAAGATGAATTTTTCAATTTAAATTGGCAACTAAACCGAATTTCGTTGCTGTATATAATTTTTTGCAACCATTGTTAATATGAACACAAACATTTATTACTAAAAATGCCTTGGGGCCCTTGCAATTATTGCCCAAATATGGGATATTTTGGTAATTTAATTGTTCTGTAACTACTCATAATAGTTACTAATACATTCTTAATTAATTGTAACTAATTTAGCTACTAACGGGCCTAGTTAGTAAAAACGTGTATTATATGTGAATTGCACGGATAGTCGTAAAATTTGCGTATAAAACGCACGTATACATATTTTGTAAAATCCGTCGTATAATTCGCGTATAATAAGGCTTCCTGTATAATTCGTGAATTATTTGCGAATAATTCATGAACTATTTGCGAACTATTGAAAAAAAAAAAAAAAAAAACAAAATCTCACCCCCAAAATGACGTCGTTTTAGTGGGTTTTTTTACTAAAAATTAAAACAGTTCGCAAAACCTCCTCTTCTTCGCTCAAATCAGAAACCCAAAACAGTCGATAAACTAACACAAATTTCCACAAGCAATCAATTCCCACAATCAACACACAACAATCAACTCCAGCAAACAAGCTATCAACTCCCACAACCGACTCCAACAAACAAATTTCCATAAGACAGAAGAAGAGGGAGAGAAGAGAAGGGAAGAGAAACAAAATAGACATAAGTTTATACAAAAGAGATGAAGGTTTAAGAAGGAAGTGAAGAGAAGGTGGAGAAAACAAAGAGAAAGAAGAGAAGAAACTTACAGAAGAAAGAGAGAAGAAAGTTTTGAAAAGAACGAGAAAATGAAAGAGAAGAGAAAGGAGGGAGAAAATTTAATATACATGATACATTTGTAATTTTTGTAAACTGACTGCAGTGTGTATTTGTAATTTTTGTAAACAACTGGTTTTGTTATAACTGTGTTTGATTTGAGACTATAGTTGAATCTTGGCTAAATATTGTGTTTGAGTCTGGAGACTATAATTTGAATATCAGTTATGTATTATGTATTTGTGTTATTGGTTAATTGAATACTTTGCATTTGAAATGTTATATTAATTTTAACCAGGTAGTCCATAAAAGTGTTAAAACTAAGATTGACATTGCTGTATTTTTCAAAACGTATTATTGACAATGCACCGTATTAAACCCGTATATACCCGTACCGTATTTTTCCCGTATCTGAATTTTATGGCCAAATTTTTATAAAGGTATTTTTCACCATTTGCCGTATTATACTTGTAAAATTTCCGTACCCTTTTTTTGCCGTACCCGTATTTACTAACTAGGCTAACGAGTAGTTGCAAAAAAATGTTTTTTTGTAACCAATAATGTAGATGCAAAATAAAATATTTTAGATGCAAATTGTCAAATTATGGAGGGAAAAATGGCCCACCAAAAATTGCAACTAAATTTATTAGTCACTAAAGCAACTTGTTCTGCAACTAACAAAATAGTCGTAGAACATTAACTTTAGACGCCAAAAGTTGGAACATGTGGACCCCGAAATTGAGTTGCTCTTTGCCTGACCAATGGCAATTTAGTTGGTAAATGTAGCCTTTTTGCAACTAATTCTGGTTAGTTGCTAAAAAATTGGTTGCAGAATTTAGTTTTTCTTGTAGTGTGTGGGTTTGTGTGAAAAGACCATTATACTATTTGTTACTGTTTAAGCCATTTAACCCTATCAATGTACTTTATGACCATTCTACCCTGATTTCTCTTCTATGACATCACCCTTACACTTTATAACGGCCACATCTCGAAATGCATGCAAAATGACCATTTTACCCTTCCATTCAGAAAACAAAATTACTTGTAAGGGTAGAATTTCATACCTTAGGGCATCGACATAATGACGTGGGGTTTACAATCCTCCTCTTATAAGAATTTCACCCTCAAAATTCAGTTGAAAAGGTTTGGATATCTTTCCCTCATATCTTGCTCAACTTCCCATGTCATTTCTTCTACATTATGATTCCTCCATAGTATTTTAACAAGTGGTGCATTCTTATTTCAAAGCTCTTTTATTCTTCTATCCAAAACCTAAAATGGACATTCTTCATAAATTAGTTCATCTTTAACTCCATTTCATTTGCTTGTAGTCTATGCGAAGGATCACTAACATACTTTCGCAATAAGGAAACATGGAAAACATTATAGATCCAGTCCATGCTGGCTGGTAAGGCAAGTCTGTAAGCTACTTTGCCCACTTTCTCTATTACCTCATATGGACTGATATATCTAGGAGCAAGCTTCCCTTTTCTCCCAAACCTCATCACCCTCTTATAAGGAGAGATTTTCAAAAACACTTTGTCTCCTACTTGAAACTCTATATCCTTTCTTTTTAGGTCTGCATAGCTTTTCTATCTGTCTTTGACCAATTTCATTCTCTCTCGGATTAACTTTACATCTTCTTGAAGGAACCGTGTTGTGGCANATAATGAGTACATTTAGGCAACAAATACGTATAAAAGCCTAAACATTAAGGGGGGTAAATATGATATTTTGCATTCTCATCACAGCCAAAAAGGCGATTTGGATCTAGAAGTTTGTCATCAAACTTGAAGTGTAAAGGAACTGTGTTGTGGCAAGCGCGGAATTATAAAAAAAAAAAAAAAAAAAATTCTTGCCATGGCACAATCCCTTTTACCCAAGATCATGATTTCAACATGATAATCAATATAAAATTAAATCAAAACCATACAAGGTTCAGTTTAATACCCTCGTTGGCAGCTCTTTCTCTAGATATCTCTGATTAATCACTATCAATAACTCAATCCCACTGTGGCCACATATTTAGTGTCATTGCTATTTACTGAATTGCTTAGTGAGATAACTTCTCCCGTACCTAGGAGTGATGAATCCTTTGTCAATCCACCATAATCTTGACACACTTTTTGATGTAGCTAATCATCACCGTTCTAATAGCTTTGAACAGAACTATGTTAGGCTAGTGTCAAACTACACCAATTAGTGCACAAGGCACTCTAGTGATCTCAAATCTAAGGATCACATGCACCACCATCTGTTAGAGGATTTATTCCATAGACACTAAGGTTACCATCGATATGGAATCCTCTAGTGGGTCTATCTAGTGAACTTGCCTATAGCAAGCACTCATGTGTTACACCAGGTTGTCAGCAAATAACCTTGACAAGTGAGATCAGTCACTACCTTACAATAGGGTCGTTTAACACTATGATAGTCTTATTGTATTATTTGTGTCCTTGGTCAGAATAATACTAGGGCTATGGACATTTCTAGAAAGGCCACTATATTTATCATAGGGTTCTCACTCTCAAGATTTGAAACACTTGATACCCTCTTCACGGTTCTACTATCCTAAGGACATATATCAATACATACAATTATGATTTACACAATATAGTAGAAAATGCCTCTTATTGATAAATAAACATTAGTACAAAAAGTCAATTTTACAATAATTGATTGGCTGTAGGACACCTACTCTAACAATCTCCCACTTGCATGATAGCCAATCATTCATATATTTAATACCAAATGACCATAAGTGCCCATCTTGTTTCTGTGGCAACAGAAACTTCAACAATGGGTTAGTAGGTATTTTGCAAATCTGCACATCCCTTTTTTGATCAATTTCTTAGATTATATTGAATCAACTAAGTATGTGTTTAGATCAATGGTGAGATTGTGGTTCCTTAGCCATAGCAATGGCCCTTGTTGCCATGGCAGATCTTTACTAGATCAGCAATTCTCGGAACCACATCAAGTTTAGTAATGAACTTCTTGATCCAAACCACCTCCACGGCTGCATTAGATAATGTGATATACTTAGCATCAATTGCAAAATCCACTATAGTACTTTACTTTAAGCTCTTCCAACTCACTACAACTCTATTGAGGCAAAATACAAACCTAGATTGCAATCGAAAAGCATCTTTATCCATTTGAAAACTAGCATCACTATATCCTCTTACAGTGAGCTCATCTTTCCCTCCAAAAACCAATAACATATCCTTAGTCCTTTTCAGGTACTTAAGGATGTTCTTGATAGCTATCCAATGTCCCTTACTTAGATCTAATTGATATCTACTACAAGTGCTTAATGCACATGAGACATCAATTCGAGTATACAACATGGCATACATGATGGATCCAATTGCTAACGCATATGGGATCCTCTTCATTCTATCTATCTCATCGTGTGTTTTAGGATAGATATCTTTAGAGAGATAGACACCATGTGACATCAGAAGAAATCCCTTCTTGGATTCTTCCATACTGAATCTCTTCAATACCTTGTCAATGTATGTACTCTGACTTAGGCCAAGCAACCTATGGGATATATCATAATAGATCTTTATTATGAGGATGTAGGCTGTTTCTCCTAAGTCTTTCATGGAGAAGCACTTGGATAACCAGGTCTTTCTCGACTGCAAGTTTGGTACATCATTCCCGATAAGAAGTATGTCACTTACATACAACACCAAGAATGCCATTACGCTCCTACTTACACTCTTGTAAACATAGGGCTTATCTTCATTCTTAATGAAACTGAATTCTTTTACAGCTTCATCAAAATGAATGTTCCAGCTCCTTGAAGCTTGCTTGAATTCATAAATGGACCTCTACAACTTCATATCTTGTCAACTTGTCCATCAAGAATGAAACCATCAGGTTGTGTCATATACACATCCTCTTCAAGGTTTCCATTTAGGAAAGTAGTTTTGACATCTATCTGTCAAATTTCATAGTTTTGATATGCAGCAATTGCAAGCATAATCTAGATGGACTTAAACATGGCAATCGGCGAAAAGGTTTCTTCATGGTTATTACCATGAATTTGTTTGAAACCTTTGGCAACCAATCATGCCTTATAGGTATGCACAATTCCATCCATGTCAGTCTTCTTCTTTAAGACCCATTTACACCACATGGGTTTTACCCCTTTAGGTGGATCCACCAGAGACCATACTTGGTTTTGGTACATGGAGTCCATCTTAGATTTCATGGCCTTAAGCCATTTAACAGAATCTAGATCCGATATAGCGTAATCATAGGTCATAGGTTTGTTGTTTTCGTAGACCAATATGCCATGTTAAGTCACGAGAAAACCATATCTCTCGGGCTTATGACGTACTCTTCTAGGCCTACGTAACTTATGTGCTACTTGAGGTGGTTCACTTTGATCCACAAATAGTAGAGTAACCTCATCACGATGTTCAACCACTTTTTATGGCACATCTTCCCGTCCATGGTCTAATGTATCTTGTGGTTCTAGAACTTCATCGAGTTCTAATTTTCGCCCACTAGTATCTCTTAGGATAAATTCTTTCTCTAAGAAGACACTAGTACGAGCAACAAAAATTTTTCTGCTCTTTTGGATGGTTGAAATAGTATCCTTTGGTCTCCTTAGGATACCCCACAAATATAAATTTGTTAGATTTCGGGTCTAGCTTGTTCGAAGACAATTTCTTGACATAAGCTTCGCAACCCCAAATCCTTAGATAAGCCAAGTTGGGCTTTCACCCACTCCATAGTTCATATGGATGTTTGAGTAGGTGCCTTAGAGCCAATCAATTATTGTAGAATTGACTCTTTGTAATAATGTTCATTGATCAATAAAAAGGCATTTTATTGTATATCACGTAAATCATATTGTATGTATTGATATATGTCCTTAGAATGGTAGAACCGTGATGAGGGTATCAAGTGTTTCAAATCTTGATAGTGAGAACCTTATGAGCACATACAGTGGCAATTCTAGAAACGTTTGTAGCCCCANAGAAGAAGAATGAGGGGTTTGCTAACTCTTAATTCCTTTTAATGAAATTTATACCAAAGCATTCCCATTTTGCCCTTACTCTTCTTTGGGAATTCCATCTATATCCTTTGATTCATTACAAACTCACCCCCATATCAACATATTCTCCATGAAAAATCCTTACAATTAACTCCCCACTTTTCCTGCTAATTAGGGGTAGAATGGTCAAATTGCCCTTAGGGAAGAAAATATCTAAAACTTGAGCAACATTTTAATCGGCCTGTCGCCGCGGCGAAGAAACTTCTGTCGCCGCGGTGAAACCGTCCAGAGAGTTTCCGGTGGTTTCAACACATCTTCGCCGCGGCGAAGATTCTTCTTCGCCCCGGCGAAGCTCGGCATACTACACTTCTTCTATTTTTAACCCATTTCAAGGCAATTAACCACACAACACTCATACTAATAACTATCAAACAATATTACCAAAAATAACTCAAATGAGGGTGAAAGAGGAAACAATAACTACGTACCTCAAGTGGGGCGTTACAGTTATCTCACAGTGCAATTAAGTAAATGACAATGACACTAAAGCTGTGGCCATAGTGAGATTGAGTTGTTGCTCAATCCAGTTTACAATTCCTGTCATTGGTCCAGTAACTTAATACATACATATCGAGAGTAACTAAGGTTGACACTTTTTCTGTGTCACGGTCTCGAAGAGATAACAGATGATGAAAGGATTGAATTGTACAGTAACCATATGGTTGATCGGTAGCTACTTCATTGAATCCAAATCTATCAGGTGGCCATGATGCCTTGCTAGGGGCCAATCTTGGTCTATGTGTGGTGGGACTATTAATTGGTATTAATCACGATACTACACACTACCGGTATGATGAGGAGCCTACGGGTCACACACATAGGAGATAAATTATGTATCAAACTGTGTAAAGGGCGGTTTCGGCTTATTAGACGAAAGGGTATTCTGATAATCTCACAATGTAATTAAATTTGCTGAGGTTCTTGTCTTTATTTAATTTGATATTAAAATTAAATGAGTGAGATTATATTTAAATATGTATACGCATATATTTAAATGAATTATTGTTATTGTTAAACGTTAATATATTTTTATGTATATTAATTGAATTTAATTGAAATAATAATAATTAAAATAAACATAAAAATATATGAATGGGGTTGTTTGAACATAAGGGTTGTTTGGGTTGGTACCTATTAGAGTAGATGCCCTAGAGGCAATCAATTATTGTAGAATTGACTCTTTGTAATAATGTTCATTGATCAATAAAAGGCATTTTATTCTATATCACGTAAATCATATTGTATGTATTGATATATGTCCTTAGAATGGTAGAACTGTGACGAGGGTATCAAGTGTTTCAAACCTTGATAGTGAGAACCCTATGAGCACATACGATGGTAATTCTAGACACGTTTGTAGCCCCAGTATTGTTCTGAAGTAAGGGCACAGATAATACGGTAAGGCTATCATAGTGTTGAACGACCCTATCAAAAGGCAGTGACTGATCTAACTTGTCAAGTTTGTTTGGTGACAACTTGGTGTAACACATGGGTGTTTGCTGTAGGCAAGTTCACTAGACTAACCAACCAGAGGATTCCGTATGGATGGTAACCCAAGTGCCTATGGAACAAATCCTCTAATCCTAAGACTTGAGATCACCAGAGTGCCTTGTGCACTGATTGGTATAGTTTGACATTGGCCCAACGCAGTTCTATTCAGAGTTGTCAATACAGTAGTGATTAGCTGTATCAAGGAGTGTATCAAGACTATGGTGGATCGACAGAGGATTCATCACTCCCGGGTATGGGATAAGTTATCTCACAGTGCAATTAAGTAAATGGCAATGACACTAACGCTGTGGCCACAGTGGGATTGAGTTGTTGCTCAATCCAGTTTATAATTCCAGTCATTGGTCCAGTAACTGAATACATACATATCGAGAGTAATTAAGGTTGACACTTTTTCTGTGCCCCGGTCTCAAAGAGATAACAGACGATGAAAGGATTGAATTGTACGGTAACCATATGGTTGATTGGTAGCTATGTCATTGAATCCAAATCTATCAGGTGGCCATGATGCCTTGCTAGGGGCCAATCTTGGTATGTGTAGTGAGGCGATTAATTGGTATTAATCGTAATACTATGCACTACCGGTATGATGAGGAGCCTACGGGTCACACACATAAGAGATAATTTATGTATCAAACTGTGTAAAGGGCGTTTTTGACTTATTAGGTGAAAGGGTATTTTGGTAATCTCACAATGCAATTAAATTTGCCGAGGCTGTTGTCTCTATTTAATTTGATATTAAAATTAAATGAGTGAGATTATATTTAAATATGTATATGCATATATTTAAGTGAATTATTGTTATTGTTAAATGTTAATATATTTATATGTATATTAATTTAATTTAATTGAAATAATAATAATTAAAATAAAAATAAAAATATCTGAATGGGGTTGTTTGGACATAAGGGCGGTTTGGGTTGGTACCTAATAGTGTAGATGCCCTAGAGCCAATCAATTATTGTAGAATTGACTCTTTGTAATAATGTTCATTGATCAATAAAAGGCATTTTATTCTATATCACGTAAATCAATTGTATTTATTGATATATGTCCTTAGAATGGTAGAACCGTGATGAGGGTATCAAGTGTTTCAAATCTTAATAGTGAAAACCCTATGAGCACGTACGGTGGCAATTCTAGAAACGTTTATAGCCCCAGTATTGTTCTAAAGTAAGGGCACAGATAATACGGTAAGGCTATCATAGTGTTGAACGACCTTGTCGAAAGGGAGTGACTTATCTCACTTGTCAAGTTTGTTTGGTGACAACCTGGAGCAACACATGGGTACTTACTGTAGGCAAGTTCACTGGACTAACCCACTAGTGGATTTCATATTGATGGTAAGCCTAGTGTTTATGGAATAAATCCTCTAAAGAATTGTGGTGCATGTGATCCTTATACTTGAGATCACTGGAGCGCCTTGTGCACCGATTGGTGCAGTTTGACACTAGCCCAACGCAATTCTATTTAGAGCTATCAATACGGTAGTGATTGGCTACATCAAGGAGTATATCAAGACTATGGTGGATCGATAGAGGATTCATCACTCCCGGGTACAGGGGCAAGTTGTCTCACAGCGCAATTCAGTAAATGGCAATGACTCTAAAACTGTGGCCACACTGGGATTGAGTTATTACTCTATCCAGTTTATAATTCAGGTCATTGGTCCAGTAAGTGAATACATACATATCAAGAATAATTGAGGTTGACACTATTTCTATGCCTCGGTCTCTTTGAGATAACAGATGATGAAAAGATTGGATTGTATGGTAACCATATCGTTGACAGGTAGCTGCTTCGCTGAATCCGAATCTATCGGGTAGCCATGATGCCTTGCTAGGGGTCAATCTTGGTCTGTGTGTAGTGAGACAATTAATTAGTGTTAATCGTGATACTACACACTACCGGTATGATAAGGAGCCTACGGATCACACACATAGAAGATAATTTAAGAACCAGTTTATGAGAATGGCATTTTCTTCTTTTTAGGCAAAAGGGTATTTTGGTAATCTCACCGTGTAATTAAATTTGCTGAGGTCGTATGATGAGAATCCTAGCCCATCATGCCCATCACAAATGCTAGGGATTTCAATGAAGACTCAAGGACAACATGAAGATCAACATTCGGCCCAAGCATCCCAAACACTCAAGGAAGTTCACAAAATTGTCCAAGAGGTCTTAAGGTTCCAAGGCACGGCTCAAGCCCAAATTTATGACCAAAACCGTGAACAAGAAGTGGGAGCAAGTTTCATTGGCCCAAGCCCAAGTTTTGGGTGTCATTTGATTCAAATTTTGGAGGAAAAACCCTAAAAATTGTTGTTAAGGACAAGGGTCCTTAAANCACTCAAGGAAGCTCACAAAATTGTTCAAGAGGTCTTAAGGGTCCAAGGCATAGCTCAAGCCCTATTTTGTGGCCCAAAACGTGAACAACAAGTGGGAACAAGTTACCTTGGCCCAAGCCCAAGTTTTGGGTGTCATTTGATTCAAATTTTGGAGGAAAATCCCTAAAATTATTATTAAGGATATAGGTCCTTAAATTAGGAAAAGGTTGTCTATGACATTAAATGGGTATGACTTACTTTTGACTTGTATGGTGGAGACCTATTGTTTATTAATTTTCATGTAATATTTTAATGTTTCCATCATGTAATATTTGTTAAGGTAAATCCCATAATTTTTGTAAAGCCTATTTAAAAGCCACTTGATCATTTTTGTAAAGGAGATTGAATATTGAAGTGAATAGTACTTTTGTCTTGAGAATTGTTTTGTCTTGTTTTCCTTTACCCAAGTTTGGCCAAACTTGATGGTGGAGTGTCTATCAAGCTGGTGGAGTTTCCTTTAGGCTTGATTGATCCCTTGGTCCTCTCTTTTGTAAGTTGCTTTCCTTTTGTTTCAATTTAACTCTTTTCCGGATTTTGTTTTGCATGGTGTGTATGAGTCCGTTTGTGGTGTATTTGAACATGACTGCCTTTGTGTTGATTGGAGTTTGATATAAGGAGTTATTCTAAGTTGTCTTAATGGTTGTGTGTGTGTATGGAGAATGTTAGCCGAATGGTCTTAAAGAATTGGAAGAAATCCTAACCTAGGTGGAGTTAGAATTGGTTGAATTAGGGTGGTGTATGAATTGTGGTTGCAAGAATTCATATCATTTGGTACCAGAGCTATGGTTGAGGCTTGAATTTGTGAAGATTGGAGTTGTGATTGATCAAAAAGAAAAAAAACTTTCTAAGGAAGTGTTGAGTGTGCGTATAGTTCGGCCAAGCCAAACAATTGCCATCCATTGTACATTTTTTTTTCTCTTTTATTGAACACTATTCCAAACACTAACCATAACCACCCACTTGACACCTCATCCAAACCTAACCAATCTCACCCAAATTCAACTAAAACAAATCCCATTTCAATAAAAAATCCTAAACACTAACCATATACCTAAACACCATTTCTTAGCCTAATCCCACATTACTATTCACAAAACACTATTCACAAAACACTATTCATAGAATACCATTTTCCTAAAACCAAATTTCATCCTCTCATCCTTCACACCTTAAATAACATTTCCTACTATTCCACAGTGACACTGTTCATCCGAAGTTACTGTTCACAGTGGCTAAAATTCACCCCATTTCCATGGCAAGCAAGAGCACTTCCTCCCCAAGTTCACCCCCACCCCCATGGGAGTGTGCCAACCTGAAAATACAAGAAGAACTTGATGATGTTAAGAAAAACATGTCCAGGATGATGGAGTTGATGGTTAGCATGTCTAAGGACATTGCTAATCTATCCCAACCAAAGCCCACCTTTGAGGAATCCCTACAACCGCCCAAACGGGAAGGTCGACCGCATTACCGTCAAAGAACCATAATTCAGACCCCACTGTATATGGAAGATTTAAGAGATAGTAGTGAATCCTCTAGTGGATCCGAGGCTCCTAGGAGGAGGAGAAGAATTGATGACGATAGGGGTATCAAAATAGACTTGCCGGAATTTGAAGGTAGCCTAGACCCTAATGCTTTCCTAGATTGGCTGAGTGATATTGAGAGAGTGTTTGAGTTTAAGGGGTATACGGATGAGAAGAAATGTAAGGTAGCTATTCTGAAGTTTAAGGGATATGCTTCCTTGTGGTGGGAAAACACTAAAAAAAAAAAGAGAAAGAGAGGGGAAGACTAGAGTAAGGTCATGGGATAAATTGAAAAGAATGTTGAAAAAGAGGTTCTTGCCCGACAATTACAAGCAAGATCTCTACATGAGCTTGTATAATCTTAAGCAAGGGGATAGGAAAGTAGAGGAGTATATAAGGGAGTTTGAGGGCCTTATGATGAGGAGTGATATTCCGGAGGAAAAAGAGCAAACCATCACTCGGTTTTTGGGAGGTTTACAAAGAGAAATAGCTCACAAAGTGGAATTGTAACCTTATCATTCCTTAGGGGATGTATGCAAGTTAGCCAACAAGGTTGAGAAGCAACTCCAAAGTTTGAAACTTTTAGCACCAAAACCGTATTTCAAGGGTAGCAACTCCAACAAAGGATCCCCATCTTATTCCAAACCTTATGTCAACAACAACAAAGACAAGGGCAGGGAAAGAGTGAATGAAGCACCTAAGGAGAAACCAAAATTTGTGGCTTAAGGAGGCACTCGAGGTGATTTGAAGGATAAGAAATGTTTTAAGTGTCATAGTTATGGACATTTCCAAGCAAATTGTCCCAACAAGAGGATAATGTCCCTCAAAGAGATACAAGAGATCGAAGAGGCTGTCCAAGAAGAAGAGAGTGAAGAGGAAGAATTCGAGAGTGGTGAGGAGATTGTTGAAGAAGCTGATGTTGGTGATGCATTGATTTTGAAAAGGGTTTTGCATGCACAAGTTGACTCTTCCGAAGAACAAAGGGGAAATTTGTTCCAAACCCGTTGCACCATCAAAGGGAAGGTATGTTCGGTTATTGTTGATAATGGGAGTTGTACTAATGTAGCTTCCACCACCCTTGTTGAAAAATTGAACCTTCCTACCCAAAATCGTAGCCACCCTTACAAATTACAATGGTTGAGCAATGGAAGCACCCTTAATGTTACCAAACAAGTAGAAATCCCATTTTCCATAGGTAAGAGATATGTGGATAAAGTGTTGTGTGATGTAATACCAATGGATGCTTGTAATTTGTTGCTAGGAAGGCCTTGGCAATATGATAGGGAAGTTATCCATGATGGGAGGAAGAACACTTACACTTTTAGGCTCAACAAGAAAACCATCACCTTAAGCCTTTTGCCACCCCATCAAACACTTTCCACACCTACCCCAACCAAAACCGAAACCTGACAAAAGAACCTATTCCTCAATGGCAATCAAATAGAAAAGGCCATCACCAAACACAAACCCATCCTAGCCTTGCTTATTACCGAGAGAAGAGAAGTTGATGCAAGTATACCGCATCCCCTAGTCCAACCTTTACTACATGAGTATGAAGATGTTTTCCCTAATGAGTTACCACCCGGGCTGCCACCTTTAAGGGGAATAGAACATCATATTGATTTGCTACCNTATTGCCGAGAGAAGAGAAGTTGATGCAAGTACACCCCATCCCCTAGTCCAACCTTTACTACATGAGTATGGAGATGTTTTCCCTAATGAGTTACCACCCGGGCTGCCACCTCTAAGGGGAATAGAACATCATATTGATTTGCTACCTGGGGCACCGTTACCGAACAAACCAGCCTATAGATGCAATCCAAAAGAGTCCAAGGAGTTGCAAAGGCAAGTGGATGAGCTAATGAGTCAAGGGTATGTGAGGGAGAGCATGAGTCCTTGTTCGGTTCCAGCCCTCTTGGTACCGAAAAAGGATGGGAGTTTTCGTATGTGTGTGGATAATAGGGCTATCAACAACATTACTATCAAGTATAGGTATCCCATACTGAGGCTTGATGACATGTTTGATAAGTTGCATGGCTCTTGCATTTTCTCCAAGATCGACTTGCAGAGTGGATACCATCAAATCCGAATGAGAGAAGGGGATGAGTGGAAAACAACCTTCAAAACCAATGGAGGGCTTTTTGAGTGGATGGTCATGCCTTTCGGCCTCTCCAATGCACCAAGCACCTTCATGAGGTTGATGAATGAGGTACTTAGACCTTTTTTGGGCAGATTTGTTGTTGTTTATTTTGATGATATATTAGTGTATAGTCATAATGAAGATGAGCATAAAAACCATCTTAGGCAAGTGTTTGAAGTATTGAGAAAACAAAAATTATATGCTAAGATGGAGAAATGTGAGTTTTTTATGGAGAGGGTAGTCTTCTTAGGCTATGTAGTTTTGGGAGAGGGAATTATGGTTGATCAATTAAAGGTTGAAGCAATTAGAAGTTGGCCCGAACCTAAGACCATTAATGAAGTAAGAAGCTTTCATGGTTTAGCCTCATGTTTAGCCTATTTTATAGGAGATTTGTACCCAACTTTAGTACCCTAATGTCACCAGTCACTGAGCGCTTAAAAAAGGTGAATTTTGAGTGGACAAGAGGGGCAAAAGATGCATTTTAAATGATTAAAAAGAAGCTTTGTGAAGCAACCATTCCAGCTTTACCCGATTTTTCTAAGGTGTTTGAAGTGGAGTGTGATGCTAGTGGAGTTGGAATAGGGGCAGTCCTTACTCAAGATAAAAGGCCATTAGCATATTTTAGTGAGAAACTCAATGATTCTAGAAAGAGATATAGCACTTATGGTAAAGAGTTCTATGCCATTATTAGAGCCTTAGATCATTGGAGTCATTATTTGAGGCCTAAACAATTTTTGTTGCATTCGGATCATCAAGCTCTCAAGTTTATCAATGGGCAACATAAGTTGAACTCAAGGCATGCCGAATGGGTTGAGTTTCTTCAATCCTTTTCATTTGTAGCAAAGTACAAGCAAGGAAGTACTAATGTAGTTACGGATGCATTGTCAAGGAGGTACTCCATCCTTTCCATTTTGGATGCAAGAGTACTTGGGTTTAGCACGATGAGGGAGCATTACAAAGAAGATGAACAAATGGCTGAAATTATGGCTAAGTGTTCAAGGGGGAGCTTTGAGGATTATGTGGTTCAAGAGGGATTTTTGTTTAAAGGAAACCGGTTGTGCGTACCTCAAGGGAGTTTTAGAAAATTACTTGTGAGAGAGGTGCATGGAAGGGGGCTTGCGGGTCATTTGGGGTTACCAAAATCTTGGAGATTCTTAAGGATCATTTCTTTTGGCCTAAGATGATTAGGGATGTCCAATCCATAGTGGCAATGTGTGGGGTTTGTCATAGTGCTAAGAGTCATTTCAAGCCTGGGATGTACACTCCATTGCCCATTCCTAACCAACCATGGGAAGACTTGAGCATGGATTTCATTGTGGCATTGCCGAGAACCCAAAGGTAAAGATTTCATAATGGTTGTTGTTGATAGATTCTCTAAGATGGCACATTGCATTGCATGTAACAAAACCAATGATGCATCACATGTGGCTGAATTATTCTTCAAAGAAATTGTGAGGTTACATGGTGTACCAAGGAGCATAGTGTCGGATAGGGATACAAAATTTCTTAGCCATTTTTGGAGGTCTTTGCGGAGTAGATTGGGTACCAAACTTTTGTTTAGCACTTCCCATCACCCCCAAACTGATGGTCAAACCGAAGTCACCAATAGAACCCTAGGAACCATCCTTAGAACCTTGGTGAGCAAGAGTCTGAGAGATTAGGACAACAAGTTAGCCCATGCCGAATTTGCCTATAATAGGTCCCCTAGTGCTACCACTAACCANAAGAGAATGTTGAAAAAAAGGTTCTTGCCCGACAATTACAAGCAAGATCTCTACATGAGCTTGTATAATCTTAAGCCAGGGGATAGGAAAGTAGAGGAGTATATAAGGGAGTTTGAGGGCCTTATGATGAGGAGTGATATTCCGGAGGAAAAGGAGCAAACCATCACTTGGTTTTTGGGAGGTTTACAAAGAGAAATAGCTCACAAAGTGGAATTGCAACCTTATCATTCCTTAGGGGATGTATGCAAGTTAGCCAACAAGGTTGAAAGGCAACTCCAAAGTCTGAAACTTTTAGCACCAAAACCGTATTTCAAGGGCAGCAACTCCTACAAAGGATCCCCATCTTATTCCAAACCTTATGTCAACAACAACAAAGACAAGGGCAAAGAAAGAGTGAATGAAGCACCTAAGGAGAAACCAAAATTTGTGGCTTAAGGAGGCACTCGAGGGGATTTGAAGGACAAGAAATGTTTTAAGTGTCATGGCTATGGTCCCAACAAGAGGGTAATGTCCCTCAAAGAGATACAAGAGATCAAAGAGGCTGTCCAAGAAGAAAAGAGTGAAGAGGAAGGATCTGAGAGTGGTGAGGAGATTGTTGAAGAATCTAATGTTGGTGATGCATTGATTTTGAAAAAGGTTTTGCATGCACAAGTTGACTCTACCGAAGAACAAAGGGGAAATTTGTTCCAAACCTGTTGCACCATCAAAGGGAAGGTATGTTCGGTTATTGTTGATTAGACCTGGCAAAACGGGTATGGACCTGCGGGTCGGTCCGTACCTGGGTAAAAAATATAGGGTATGGGTTCAATAAATTAAACCCATTTTTGTGTGACCCATACCCGTACCTGGTCCAATAAATTACGGGTCATACGGGTGAACCCGTGGGCACCCGCGGGCACCCGTATCTATTCTGTTTTGATTTTTGAACTGAATGAATCCCTAAAATCTTTTATTTTTTATCACAAACTTCACAGTTCACGAATCACGCCTGACGCCTCCCTCTCACGCCTGACGCCTCCCTCTCACGCCTCCCTCTCACGCCTCCCTCTCACAGAGTCATAGTCATCACGAATCCCTCTCACAAAGTCACAGTTCACACTCACGCAGTCACGCCTCCCTCTCACGTCTCCCTCTCACGCATCTCATCAGTCATCAGACTCATCACGAATCACGGTCACGCCTCCCTCTCACAGTCTCACTGTCATCTGAACATCTCATCTGTGATCTCTCAGTCTCAGATCGCGGCCGCATCGTCACTTCGTCATCAGTCTCTCATCACTTCAGTCATCGCCTCATCAGTCTTCTTCGATAATATCGTACTTCGTCACTTCGGTAACGAAATAGAGGCTCAGAGAGAGATCAGAAGCGAAGTTCGGCCAAAACAGGTTTCTTCAAAAAAACAATCCTTTTCGATTATTTTTTTTTTTATTTTTTTTTTTGGGAAGTGAATGAATTTTTACCGAATAAAATTGACTTAGAAAAAGTAATGAAAACCATACAAACAAACCTCGTTATTGAATTTTACTTCAGAAGAAATTGTAGATTACTGATTTAGCGTAGTATGATGTTAGGTTGTCAGTGAAGTAATTCTTATGTTATCTATGGGTTTTAGTTTTGCTGCTGTTTGATGTGTTCATTTAATGTAACCACATTTCCCTAGTCTCTTTGACACCGTTATCATAAATTTGAACATTAGAAATATACTCTGTTCATCTTCAAACTTCCAACGAAGAAATGTCTATAAACTTATACAAGTTTAGTAGATAATTATTAACAAAAGTATCATTAAAACATAGAAATGCTATATATTTAGACAACATACAGATATGATTCACCCCTTGTAACAAAATCCTGTAAAACTAGAATTCTGTCAGTTGCTCATTTTAACGCAAAAAACAGCATCAATACTTGTAAAGCAAAGTTTCCCTTTGTATTTAACATCTTTCAGCTATTCAATTTGGCATTCTTTGTGTTTAATTTATGCCACACCAAATTGACTTGTATAAATGCTGCTTTTCCCCTAAACGGAAATTTATTAACCTCTAATTTTCCACCTTTTTCAGGGCTTTCTAAGCTGAAGGTTACAAATTCAAACTCGTTACCGATTTCGGAATTTCTTATTTAAGAGGTATTTGAGTTTGCTTTGTTTAATTAGTTTTAGTTTAATTTTCATCTTTGAATATCATGAGCATTAGTGTTTGTAAGGGTATACAGTATGTATAATGTAATAGATGGGTATTTTGTAGTTTGCTTACTTCTCCTTGTATCTAAATCCTGAGCGAGGGATGTATCATGTATGTATGATGTAATAGATGTCGATCTTGTTAGTTAGACAATAAAAAATATTATTTTATTTATTTATTTCTGTATGTATTTTTGCCTTTTTTTAGATTGGCTTTAAGGGTGAATCTTGCTGGGACTTCTCAATAAATAGAAATTAAACGATGTTCCTGCAAGTTTTGTTCATGGGGCCTATGAATCATGCTACTTTGACATTTTTAATGATTCATCATTCATGCATATATGTTTTTCTTTGCAAACAACACCTTCACTTCTATTTCTATATTTTAACATTCAATTCATTTTAGTGGTGCAACCAAAATAATGTCAATACATTAATATATATTTTTTTAATAAAGATTAAAAATATTTAAAAGAGGATGAAAGGAGAATTGGTGATAAGCAATTTGGAAAATTGCACATGAGGTGCCATGTGATTAATTTAGAATTCCATCATAGTAGATAGATATAGTAGCAACAAAAAAAAATATATATAAAATGAACGCTTTTAAAAGGGTATTAAGAAGGCTGTCTACATTAATAATATGACACCAACTTCATTTTCTTTGACCATGTAATATATATTAGATCAACATGTGTATCTAATTTACATTAATCAATCTATAAATAACTCACTATGCATAATTGCTACATAGAACTATTATGAAAAGACCAATTTATACAAAGAAGAAAATATATATTAATACATCAATTTATATATAGTTATCTATATCAGTTAATCATCAATTATATATAGTTAATCTATATAGGATAATAGATCTAGCAAGTGTTTTAATAATGGTGAAAAGATCCTGAAATTATGACAGTTATAATTAAACAACAATAACTTTCAACTACCATTCCCTCTCCTGCAAATCCGGAAATCAAGCATAATTAAACCAAAATGAAAAGATAAATTGGTTATAAGTACAGTGATTAAATGAATATGAAATCAACACTAAATCTGATGTTTGTTTCTTATTTTATTGTATTATCCTTTGAGTGTGTGTGAGAGACCTAAATATATTCTATATATATATTATATATATATATATATATATATATATATATTATTATATATTTTTGTAGTCTCAAGCATTGACATGGCGGATCAGAAACATAGATACAGATATGGTTAACGTGGAGAGCAAGTGACGATGCTTCTAGGGTAATGCCACCTCCTCTAGTTCTAGTATTCACAACTAGTTCTAGAAATAAACGTAAAACATCAGAAGTTTGGATTATTGAGATATATGTTGAGAATAACACTGAAAGGACTAGGTGTAAGGCATGCAGTAAATCTTATGCATTGGTAGTGCCACACATGGGACTAAAAATATGAAGCGTCATATACGAATTGTCCAAAACGTGCCAACCATGATGTAGGGCAATTATGATTGATCATAATCATAGATTGCAAAGTAGAAAGATTAGTCAAGAGACTTTTCGTGAATATATGGCTCTTATCAATTAGTCAACAAACTATCCATATTCATATGTGGAGAATCAAGGAACTAGGAGAGTTTTCATATGTGTGTAATGAGCTTGTGCATTATTCTAGGAACACCGCTAAGGCGGATTGCTTAAAATATTTGAAAGGATGAAAAAAAACTAAGCTTTTGAATTAGGGAGGCTGACAAGTAGAAATATGCTTAACTTCTGATGTTTGGACTTCTGGTACAACTGAGGATATATTTCTTTGACAGCTCATTATATAGATGAGGATTGGGAGTTACAGAATAAAATATTGAACTTCTGTCATATTCCTCCCACACTCAGGGGTGTTTGGCAGAAAATATCATGAATTTCTTGCAAGAGTGGGGTATTGAAAAGAAATTTTTTCAATTACTTTGGATAATGCAGTAGTAATGATAGGATGGAGGACATCTTGAGGAACCAGCTTTGTGTGCAGAATGCTTGTTATGTAAAGGTGAATTTTCCATGTGCGATGTTCTGCACATATCTTGAATCTTATTGTTCAAGAAGGGTTAAGAGCTGCTAGTGTTGCTTTGAATAAGATTCGAGATAGTGTGAAATATATTAAAGCAACTGAGGCTAGGAGAATCAAGTTTGGAGAAACTTGCTGTACAAATGGGAGTGAAAAGCTCAATGGGGTTGAGATTGGATGTTTCCACTAGATGAATTCGACATTTTTAATGCTTGATACAGTGTTAATATTTCGTCCCGTGTGTGGCTTTGTCAACAATAGATCCTAGTTATAATTTTGTCCATCAAATGAAGATGGATAGGGGGGAAGGGATATGCAAGTTTTTGGAACCATTAATGATATTACGACTTTATTCTCAGGTTCTAAATATCCTACAGCAAACTTGTACTTGAAATGTGTGTGGGAAATTCAATTGGTTTAATTGAAGAGAGTACGAGTGAGATGAAGTTGTTAAGAGCATGGCAAAACAAATGATCCCAAAATTTACAAATATTGGGATTCTTATAGTTTTTGTGTTGACGATTGACAACTATTCTTGACCCACGTCTCAAGTTTCAGTTTGTGGAGTATGCTTTCACAACAAAGTTTAGATTCAAATACTGCGTACTGAAGTTGGAGACTGTTAAGAATAACTTGCAAAAGCTTTTTCAAGCTTACGAGGCTAATGTTGTAAAGAAGTTCCTGCCTCACCTTCAGTTGTTTCTCCTGGAGTAGTTCTACTTCTAGTAGGCGTGTAGATCATTCTTCTGTAAGTCACTATAATTTTTAGTTTTAAATTCTTATGAAATAAAGGATTGTTTATTGTTTATTTTAACTTTTGACACTTACTGTTTAAATGATGTAGGATTTTGACAGCTATGAGAGTGTTTTCATTTCCACTAAGAAATCCGAGTTAGATCTTATTTGGAAGAGAGGTTTGATCGCGTCAAATAGAATCTGGATATCCCGATCATTGGAAGAATAACGTGATCGTTACCGGTACTTACCATGATGGCCATGATATCATGGCAATAACAATAACATATGTTGCCTCATAGTCCGCTTTTAGTATTGGTAGTAAAGTGCTCAACCAAATATCGAAGCTCACTTGACCCAAAAATGCTGAATCTTTGATATGCACCGAACTTGGCTATATGGATATGAGTTTGAAGGTAACATGTTAATAAATTCGTATATTTTATATATTTACATTATTAATATTTGTAGTGATCATTGTTTTGTAGATAATAGGTGAAAGATGATTCGGATGATGATCTTGATGTGCCATTGACTGATCTCGAAACCGTGGAATCAAGAGACTCTATCACGCCCACGTGGAATGAACATGCTGTCTTAAGAATTTTTTGTTGAATATGGATTATGATTTGTTATTTTAATTGGTATTTATAGTTTATTGACTTATTTGGTTTGTTTATGTGTTGAATTGTGTATAGTGATTTTGTATTTGTTGTTTTGGTTGGTATTTGTAGGTTGTATTATATGTTATTGTTTGTTATGTGTTAGTGTTTTTTGGTTCATATTGTTTATATTCTAATTGAATTGAATTAGAGTAGTTGATTTAGGGGGTGTAATGTAAAAAATTAAAACTGTAGGAATTTTGGGGGTGTAATGTCATAATTGAAAACTGTTAGGGTGAAACTGTCAAATCGAAAGCTGGAGAGAGAAAAAACGGTCACCCGCGGGTCCACCCAACCCGTATAGGGTAGGGCACGGGTCCAAAATATTGGACCCGTATATATCCACCCGTATAAGACCCGTAAGTTTTACCCTACCCGTTTTAACCGGCCCGTACCCGACCCACCCACCCGTTTTGCCAGGTCATTGTTGATAGTGGGAGTTGTACTAATGTAGCTTCCACACCTTGTTGAAAATTGAAGCTTCCTACCCAAAACCGTAGCAACCTTACAAATTGCAATGGTAAGCAATGGGAGCACCTTAATGTTACCAAAAAGTAGTAGTTCCCTTTTCCATAGGTAAGAGATATGTGGATGAAGTGTGTGTGATGTAATACCATGGACGCTTGGAATTTGTTGCTAGTAGGCCTGGCAATATGATAGGGAAGTTGTCCATGATGGGGAGAAGAACACTTACACTTTAGGCTCAACAAGAAAACCATCACCTTAAGCCCTTTGCCACCCATCAAACACTTTCCACACACTACACCAACCAAAATCGAACCTCACAAAAGAACCTTCCTCAATGGAAACCAAATAGAAAAGGTCGTCACCAAACAGAAACCCATCCTAGCCTTGCTTATTGCCGAGAGAAGAGAAGTTGATGCAAGTACACCCCATCCCTAGTCAACCTTTACTACATGAGTATGGAGATGTTTTCCCTAATGAGTTACCACCCGGGCTGCCACCTCTAAGGGGAATAGAACATCATATTGATTTACCTGGGGCACCGTATCGAACAAACCAGCTATAGATGCAATCAAAAGAGTCCAAGGAGTTGCAAAGGCAAGTGGATGAGCAATGAGTCAAGGGTATGTGAGGGAGAGCATGAGTCTTGTTCGGTTCCAGCCCTCTTGGTACGAAAAAGGATGGGAGTTTCGTATGTGTGTGGATATAGGGCTATCAACAACATTACTATCAAGTATAGGTATCCCATACTGAGGCTTGATGAAATGTTTGATAAGTTGCATGGCTCTTGCATTTTCTCCAAGATCGCTTGCAGAGTGGATACCATCAAACCGAATGAGAGAAGGGGTGAGGGAAAACACCTTCAAAACAATGGAGGGCTTTTTGAGTGGATGGTCATGCCTTTCGGCCTCTCCAATGCACCAGCACCTTCATGAGGTTGATGATGAGGTACTTAGACCTTTTTTGGGCAGATTTGTTGTTGTTATTTGATGGATATATTAGTGTATAGTCATAATGAAGATGAGCATAAAAACCATCTTAGGCAGTGTTTGAAGTATTGGAGAAAACAAAAATTATATGCTAAGATGGAGAAAAGTGAGTTTTTCATGGAGAGGGTAGCTTCTTAGGCTATGTAGTTTTGGGAGAGGGAATTATGGTTGATCAATTAAAGGTTGAAGCAATTAGAAGTGGCCCGAACCAAGACCATTAATGAAGAAGAAGCTTTCATGGTTTAGCCTATTTTATAGGAGATTTGTACCCACTTTAGTACCCTAATGTCACCAGTCACTGAGCGCTTAAAAAAGGTGAATTTTGAGGGGACAGAGGGCAAAGAGGCATTTTAAATGATTAAAAGAAGGTTTGTGAAGCAACCATTCCAGCTTTACCCGATTTTTCTAAGGTGTTTGAAGTGGAGTGTGATGCTAGTGGAGTTGGAATAGGGGCAGTCCTTACTCAAGATAAAAGGCCATTAGCATATTTTAGTGAGAAACTCAATGATTCTAGAAAGAGATATAGCACTTATGGTAAAGAGTTCTATGCCATTATTAGAGCCTTAGATCATTGGAGTCATTATTGAGGCTAAACAATTTTTGTTGCATTCGGATCATCAAGCTCTCAGTTATCAATGGGCAACAAGTGAACTCAAGGATGCCGAAGGGTTAGTTTCTTCAATCCTTTCATTTGTAGCAAAGTACAAGCAAGGAGAGTACTAATGTAGTTACGGATGCATTGTCAAGGAGGTACTCCATCCTTTCCATTGGATGCAGTAGAGTACTTGGGTTAGCACGATGAGGGAGCATACAAGAAGATGAACAAATGGCTGAAATTATGGCTAAGTGTTAAGGGGGAGCTTGAGGATTATGTGTTCAAGAGGGATTTTTGTTAAAGGAAACGGTTGTGCGTACCTCAAGGGAGTTTTAGAAAATTACTGTGAGAGAGGTGCATGGAAGGGGGCTTGCGGGTCATTTGGGGTTACCAAATCTTGGAGATTCTTAAGGATCATTTCTTTTGGCCTAAGATGATTAGGGATGTCCAATCCATAGTGGCAAGTGTGGGGTATGTCATAGAGCTAAGACCATTTCAAGCCAGGGATGTACACTCCATTGCCCATTCCATACCAACCATGGGAAGACTTGAGCATGGATTTCATTGTGGCATTGCCGAGAACCCAAGGTAAAGATTTCATAATGGTTGTTGTGATAGATTCTCTAGAGGCACATTGCATTGCATGTAACAAACCAATGATGCATCACATGTGGCTGAATTATTCTTCAAAGAAATTGTGAGGTTACCTGGTGTACCAAGGGATAGTGTCGGATAGGGATACAAAAATTTCTTAGCCATTTTTTGGAGGTCTTTGCGGAGTGATTGGGTACCCAACTTTTGTGTAGCTTCCCATCACCCCCAAACTGATGGTCAAACCGAAGTCACCAATAGAACCCTAGGAACCATCCTAGAAACTTGGTGAGCAAGAGTATGAGAGATAGGACAACAAGTTAGAACCGAATTTGCCTATAATAGGTCCCCTAGTGCACCACTAACATTCTCCTTTTGAGTTCTTTAGGCCTTAACCTATCACTCCCAAGAACTTAGTATCCTACCCCTTGATATCCAATTGAGCCTTGATGCTAAGGAGAAGGCCAAGTCCATGAAGAGCTACATGAAACAATTAGGGCCCAATAGCCAAATCCAATCAGGCCTATAGAAAGAAAGCCAACAAACATAGGAAACCCACCATTTTCCAACCGGGTGATCTTGTATGGGTTCATTTGACAAGGAGAGATTTCCTTCCGAGAGGAAAAGCAAATTGGCACCTAGGGCCGATGGTCCCTTTGAAGTCCTTAAGAGAGTTGGGGATAATGCATATAAAATTGATTTACCCTCTGAATTTGGCAATGTTTCAGCTACTTTCAACATTAGGGACTTGTCTCCATACTTAGAAGATGGCATACTTTCGGATTTGAAGACAAATCCTTCTCAACCCGAGGAGGATGATGAGAATCCAAGCCCATCATGCTCATCACAAATGCTAGGGATTTCAATGAAGATCAAGGACAACATGAAGAACAGCATTCAGCCCAAGCAACCCAAACACTCAAGGAAGCTCACAAAATTGTCCAAGAGGTCTTAAGGTTCCAAGGCATAGCTTAAGCCCTATTTTGTGGCCAAAAACATGAACAACAAGTGGGAACAAGTTACCTTGGCC
The DNA here is from genome assembly GCF_008641045.1 of Pistacia vera. NCBI lineage: Eukaryota > Viridiplantae > Streptophyta > Magnoliopsida > Sapindales > Anacardiaceae > Pistacia > Pistacia vera. The sequence goes on along the minus strand of NW_022195789.1, from coordinate 267,269 downwards.
CAAGCCCAAGTTTTGGATGTCATTTGATTCAAATTTTGGAGGAAAATCCCTAAAATTGTTATTAAGGACATAGGTCCTTAAATTAGGGAAAGGTTGTCCATGACATTAAATGGGTATGGCTTGCTTTTGACTTGTATGGTGGAGACTTATTGTTTATTAATTTTCATGTAATATTTTAATGTTTCCATCATGTAATATTTGCTAGGGTAAATCCCTTAATTTTTGTAAAGCCTATTTAAAGGCCACTTGATCAATTTTGTAAAGGAGATTGAATATTGAAGTGAATAGTACTTTGCCTTGAGAATTGTTTTCTCTTGTTTTCCTTTACCCAAGTTTGGCCAAACTTGGTGGTGGAGTTTCCTTTAGGCTTGATTGATTCCTTGGTCATCTTTTTTGTAAGTTGTTTTCCTTTTGCTTCAATTTAACTCATTTCCGGATTTTGTTTTGCATGGTGTGTATGAATCCGTTTGCGGTGTATTTGAACATGAGTACTTTTGTGTTGATTGGAGTTTGATATAAGGAGTTGTTCTAAGTTGTCTAAATGGTTGTGTGTATCTATGGAGAGTGTTAGCCGAATGGTCATAAAGAGTTGGAAGAAATCCTAGCCTAAGTGGAGTTAGAATTGGTTGAAATAAGGTAGTGTATGTATTGTGGTTGTAAGAATTCATATCAAAACCACTTGTCAAAACTTCCAATTTCTTTGTTAAAGAAGTGAGAGTTTCTGCCTGGGCAGATTGTAGGGTCGTAATTTTAGCAAGTTGCTCATCCAAAATACGCAAGCGAGTGCCTTCAGCCATAACTAGGGAACGAGAGCACCAATGATAGGGTTTGTGATAGGACTTGTTTATATGAGGAATAGAGACCTCCAAGAACAAGAGATAGAAAGATTAATTGACAAAATTCTTCATTGATAACCACAATCTAGATTTAGGCTATTATATAGTCATACACTTGACTCCAAATGACTCCCAAAAAGACTCTAATTACCTGATTCAAATCTAATAAGATATTCTATCATAATTATAAAAGGATAATAAGACAATCCTAATTCTATCATAATAAGATAATAGCAAAATTATTAAAGACTTAACATAATTATAGGAGATCATAATAAACTACTTAACATAGTTATCTAATTCTAAAATAATCATAACAATACTTCACATGTGTTTCATTCTTTAATTATGGGTCTTTAATTTTGGGTGGTTCTCCAAATTTTTCAACTCTAAGCAATATGTTATGGTATAACTTCCTAGAAAATTGTATTCTCCTCATTTCTAGCAACTTGGCAATGTTTGGCCAAACGAGTGTAATTGCGTAGGAGTTAACTTCTTCTTGATGTCTTCAAACAATTCAAGCCCACATTTATTTGTGACTATTGCCGACAGTGGTGGGCATCTACAAAAGTAACCAAATCTTTGCTGACAAACACCATCTTAAACTTGAATGACTAAAAAATATAGAATATCATCACTAATAAAACCAACAAAATACATTATGTAGAAAGTGACTGGTACTTTAGAAAGTGACTGATACTTAGGTATCAGTCACTGTTAGTCAAAAAGCTCTCTGTCCAAATGATTAAAAGTAACTGGCACCTAGGCATCGATCGCTATAAATGACCAAATGGCAGGTGTCAGTCACCGATACCTATTATCCAATTGATCGATATCTATTATCGATCAGTTTACTTCATCACTTCAATTGATCGATAGCTTGTATTCGGTGATGCAAACAGTGACTGATAGCTTGAGTATCAGTCATTGTCGATCTTTTGGATATATGACTTTCTGACCGAATAGAACTGACAATGACCAATACCTTAAGTGTCGGTCAAAATATGCAGACGACCACATTGCCCCTTATCGTTTCAAAGTTTGGATCGATATTTGAAAAATATATTGGGTTGAGATTTTTGATATATTAGGATTTTAAATTAATGTGAGACTAAGAGTTAGATTCGCTTTAATTCATGCGTGTCCTGATTTTTAAGAACCTCAATTTTATAAAGTTGTGTAAATTCATCTTCTTTGTTTTTTTATTTGTTTTGTTTAGCATATGGTTATGCCGTAACCTCTGATAAACATCTATACTCTGTCTCTTTTCAAGACTTGGCTTCAACTCAAGGACATTAAAAATTAACACTATATGCATATATTAGTTTCTCCTTACGAAAAATTTTTTGTGTTGTGTTCACTGTTTTAAAAACCGACCAGATAAGAGGCTCGGTAAGATGCGGGGTCATGGGTCAACCAGTCTAATCGATTGGACCGATTGGTTAGACCGATGTCATCAGCATACTGACATCATGCTTAGATCAGAAATAAAAGATGAACTAGAAATTTTAAACTCATTTTTATTATTCAATATAACGTAAGGAAATTAAATTAAATAGAAGAAAAAACAAGAAGAAAGGCACAGATTTGCAATCCAAAACAGCCACCTAAACTAACTTAGAAGAGGTCTATATAAAAAAGATGGCAGCACAAAACCTTTGAAGGACTTCAGAAGAACAAAAAAAAAAACTGCACATGCTGTACACAAACAACACCCCCCCCAAAAAAGAGCCCAACACCAGCGCCACAAAAGCAAACTCTAGTAAAGGATTGCAACTCCAAACCGAAGGAATCCCAAAGCCACAACTACAGACTTCCAGTAGCAGAGAGCCGCAGCAGAGAAGACTCCAGCACCCTTGAAAAACGCCCAAATCTTGACACTACAAAGGCAAAAATCCTCAAAGAATTGCAACCCCCAACAAACGCAAAGACCAGCACCACAACTGCATGAATCCAGAGAAGAGAGCTACATACCTGAAGACTCTTGACACGCAAAAGAAGAAGAAGCTGAGGGGAAAAGCCAATACAACCAATAGACCCAAACAAAAAACTCTCAACCAATAGGGGAACAGACTCGGGCACCGGCACAAAGAAAAATCCAAAAAGCTATTGATGTTGGATGGGTGTTCTGGTGTTTGTTTCTTTGCTTGTTACTCTACCAATCTTTGAACTTAAAGAAAAACTAANAAGATTAACATCTTATGACATATATTATAAATGTGTCATCAACCATGTTCAACATCTACTAGTGTTTTAGATTTTTAAGAGGGACAGGCCGACATTCCATAGTCGTGTGACGGAGGAGATTTTAGTTAATTCTTCTTTTAAATTCTTCTTTACATTCTTTTACATATGAGGATAAGCTAAATCTATTTAATTGAGAAATGACAAGGTTTTTGGACTTGAATCCTTAGAGCTTTAGAAAACAAGCACATTCAAATTATTCTTTAGGAGCGTTTGGTTCAAAGAATATTGGATTACTGGGAATGTTGGATTACGAGAATTTTATATTACCTTGAAAATTACTGAAAATCTTTAGGAAAATGTGTTTGGTTCGTTGGTGGGTATGTTATATTAATATGTTTGGCTAGGAAGAATAAATTGGTAACTATGTTATTTAAATTACTAAATTGCCCTCTTTTTATATATTAATATAATATTATTTTTATATTAATTTTTGAATAATTTCTTTAAACCCCCAATATTTCAGATTTAACTAAAACACTCTTGCTTATATAAAACTTTAATTTATGAAAAAATCACCCCCATCCCCTACCGCCACCTTAAACCACCGCCGGAAGTCTTCGAAAGTCGCCGTGAGTAACTCACCGTGACCACGAGGCTCCGATATGGTCATTTTTGGCCACATTGATCATCGAAAACGGCCATATCAGGCTAGATCTATTATGGCCATTTTCGGCCAGAACCTTGGCCATTATCAACCAGATCTAGCAGTTAACAGCCAAATCTTGCCCAGATCTGGCTGCTAATGGCAAGGGATCTGGTCTGATATGACCATTTTCGGCCATCAATATGGCTAGAAACGGCTATATCAAAGCCTCCCGAAGCCTCCTAGCGAATCTCGATCATTTTTAGGGACTTCGGTGACTTTCTGGTGGCGGTCCATGGTGGTTGGCCCACTACCGGCGATGGTGGCTGGGTGGTAGTGGTGGTTTGTAGTTTGTTTTAAATATAAGGGTATTATTGTCCAAAAACTTAATTAAACAAGGGTAAAATTGAAATGGTATATTAATGTAAATTTATTTTAAAATAGGGGCATTATTGTCCAAAATTTTTATTAATAAGGGATATAATTATAACAAAAATAAGATTACCTTGGTACTCTTACAATATCTAAGAAAATGGAGGTAATCAGATTACCTCTAATATTACCAACAGTAACAACTATTGGTAATACAAGATTACCGGAATCTTATATTACTTGACAACTAAACATGATAATCAAAGAATATAAGATGACATAACTCCAGTAATTTTCTATTACCTCCAACCAAACGCCCCATTTCTTGTAATCCTTTATGAAAAAAATTCATCAACTAAATGTTTTCAACATCTATCGCCTTGCTGGCCTCTTTAACAGGAAATGAAATTGAAGCACACAAATAGAAAAAAATGTTACAGGATTGACAAAACTTCAAATAGAGAGTGATAGATCAAGTTGAATGACATAAATTACTCTATATATTCTGTTAATGCACCTTCTTCAGCATATCCTCATCAGTTTCCATGCCTGGATTTAAGAAACAACACGAACATATGAGATGTAGCTAGCTTAATATATATATATATATTTCCCAAGGGCGATAAACTATTTAACTTACCAAGTCCATGTGGAGAAAGGTGATGAATTCTAGTGCTAGCAAATAATCTGTTAATTAACAGGGAGGCAGAAAAATCAATAAGGACGTGATACTGTGAAATCATGATGAATGTATAAAAGCAAGAACATAACAGATTGGATTTCTTATATATGTAAACATATTTCTCACATGCAAATTTAATCCACACAGAAACATATTCTTTTCTAGCATCCTTCTCACCAAATTATGAAACTAAGCTCAGTAGAGGAGAACGAAAACTTCAACATTCTCGCGTTGATATATATATAAACAAATAAAATGAATAAAGTATCTCTATTCTCAAAGCTTAAGAATTGTATCTGCATACAGTGATTGCATAAAGAAGAACAAGTTGGTCGGAGCCCTAGCTTCAGCCAACTAGCAAATAGCAAAGCCGAAAACCTCAGAACCAAGTAAAAATTAATCACTGTCTTCTTTTCTTCTCTATCCTGCCCTTCATCCCATACATTCAAAAATCCCTAGAAACCATGACTGAGTGGAATTCGGAACATAGAAAGTTGTAAAGACATTACTTTCAGAAAATTGTGTTATGCTTTACACATCTAAAACCCAGAAAGACAATTCAATCAATGAGGAATTCAAAATACCAGAACAATATGCCTCTCCACCATTTTTGCTCTCAAAATACAATACTAGTATTTCGTGCCAAAGATTGGGAACAAGTGGTAAGAGGGGATGGTAAGCCTAGGGTTTCTTCCTGGAACGACCTATTTTGAGATGAGTAAGCATAGAAAAGAAGAGAGATAATTAGGATTGTTAAAGGACCAGCTACAGTAAATGATGGTTAAAATTGCAACATTTAACTTGTTTAAAATGTTTTTGAGCATGGCAGAAATATCCTGAAAAGAAAAATCTTCCATAAAAGATATATGGCATAACTCTGCAAAAGAAACAATATAATAGGGACCCACTCCAATAACTCAACAATTTGGGCTGGGCCATGGGTCTTTCATGGGCTTGGGTAGAACTCTCCCTGGAAAACCGGCTTGTAAAGGGAGAGTGCCTAAGCCTTTATAACCCACATGCCCACCATTTTCCCTTTCAATGTGGGATCCTAACATTCCACCACGCTTCTGTAACTGATGTCCACGTCGGTCTCTTTACCCCTTGAGTGATTACGCGGATCCCCTTTCCCTTGGGCCTCCATGCCCTTTCTCGGGGTAGCAGCATGGGCCCAAGGTCAGCCTGCCACATGTGCGCTGTCACATAGGCGCAGGATCATGTTCTGATACCAATCGATAGAAACTCACTCTAATAACTTAACAATTTGGAGCTGGGCCATGGGTCTTTCATGGGCTTGGGTAAAACTCTCCTCGGAAAACCGGCTTGCCAAGGGAGGGTGCCTAAGCCTTTATAACCCACATGCCCACCCTTTTTCCCTTTTAATGTGGGATCCTAACATTCCACCACATTGATAGGAACCCACTCCAATAACTCAACAATTTTGGGTTGGGCCATGGGTCTTTCATGGGCTTGGGTAGAACTTTCCTTGGAAAACCGACTTGCCAAGGGAGGGTGCCCAAGCCTTTATAACCCACATGCCCACCCATTTTCCCTTTCAATGTGGGAACCTAACATTCCACCACGCTTCTGCAACCGACGTCCATGTAGGCCTCTTTACCCTCGTTAGCCTTTTTACCCCTTGGGTGACTACGCAGATCCCCTTTCCCTCAGGCCTCTATGCCCTTTCTTGGGGTAGCAGCTCGAGCCCAAGGTCAGCCTGCCATGCGTGCACTGCCACATAGGCGTAGGATCATGCTTTGATACCAATTGATAGGAACCCTCTCTAATAACTCAACAATTTGGGCTGGGCCATGGGTCTTTTATGGGCTTGGGTAGAACTCTCCTTGGAAAACCGGTTTGTCAAGGGATGGTGCCCAAGCCTTTATAACCTACATGCCCACCATTTTCCCTTTTAGTGTGGGATCCTAATAGTTCCAGTTTAAGATGTATGAACTAAAATAATCTACTAGTGCTCATTTTTGCTAAAAAAAAGAATCTGAAATTAAAATTGTGTGATTAATTCTATTACCTCTTCTTTGCTTGTTGATGATTTTTCAATTTTCAATATTTTTGAGTATACCTCTTCTTTAAACATTGGGCACTCTATAGAAATTGAGTAATTTTTCATAAACAATATGTGAAATCTGTTTAAAGATTGTAATTCTAAAAAACGAACATTTACCCACAATCAATTGAGAAAGAATGCAATATCCAAACTATTTGGTTTAGTTGCATTTTAACCTTTATTGAAGTCATATAAAATTCTTGTTAATCTTCTTCCTTATTGTTGGAAATCATATTGCTTCTCCTTACATTATTTTTGTGGATACCTCGACAAGTGAGGTAACAAGATAGAGATCTTATCAAGACTATTATAAACTATAAAATGGATCTGCAGCAACTGTACATTCCCCTTCCAATCCTATACTAATCTACATGCCTTTTAAAGCTTCACATTCTACTCGTGGAACCACTTCATGTAGTGATAAATTCATAAAAGGTTCTTGTGCAGATGAGATGATCTTCTTCTATGCTAAGGGTGAGATCTAGTTGACATATTTTAGACGTGCTCTGTTATTATTTACTGTTGTTTTAAGTCTGATATTGTTTTTATTTAATATTTTGGTCAGTATGCTTGTGTGCTTGGTATATCCATATCACTAAGTTTTCATGGCTAGTTAGAACTTGGAAGAATGTTCTTGACTCCAATTTTTTTGACTGAGCTAGTGGGAGTTGAGTTGCAGACTGAGACAGTAAGGGAGTGGATACTGCACCGGTTTGTTGATTGCTCACCAACCAGTGAGTGTCATCATTAAAATGTATATTTTCAATGATATATTACATTGTCATTACTCTAAAAGATAGAATTTCGATAGGCCATTGATTTTCATTTGTTTCTTGTTCCTATTTGTACAAAGTCAACTGTTGCCCTTAGCACAAATAAAAATTGGATGTGCTATGGACCTAAAAATTAGGGGAAAAGGCCTAAAGGTACATTCACTACTCAGCGTCCTACACATTTGAAAGAATGAAACAATACATATGAAGCTATGTCAAAGTACTGCCATAACAGATAGAGAGCTCTATGGTTTCTGTACTGATTAATATTGTGATAGGAACCCACTCCAATAACTCAACAATTTTGGGTTGGGCCATGGGTCTTTCATGGGCTTGGGTAGAACTCTTCTTGGAAATCCGGCTTGTCAAGGGAGGGTGTCCAAGCCTTTATAACCCACATGCCCATCATTTTTCCCTTTCAATGTGGGATCCTAACAGAAAATAAAAAGTTATACATACTTGCTCATTCTGATTGGAACAAGAATCTTTTGCTTACATAGTTGAAGACTTCACTTAAGTTGATGTTTTGAGCTTTGGACATTCCACTTCTCACTCATCTTCTCAACTAACACCTTTCGATCACTCAGTAACATGCTCTATGTTTTCAACATCTATCGCCTTGCTGGCCTTTTTAACAGGATATGAAATTGAGACACACAAATAGAGGTGGAACATTTGGGCCGGGTTAGGCGGGTCAACCCTAACTCGGCCCGTAAAGAAGCGGGTTGAACCCGGATCGCCAAGATGGCGGTCTGGGTTGATCCTAACCCGACAGCAACCCCCGAGCGGGCCGGGTTGCACATTGGCAACCCGCAACCCGGCGGGTTGCTATTTTGTCTCTTTTGCAAGAGACCCGTCAACCCTCCGGGTTGGCCGAAAAAAATAAAAAATTTTATTTTATTTTTCAAATTACTCATTTACCCTTGAAATATAGCCGTTTTATAGCCGTTGGAGGGGTCCTTTTCATCATTTTTCTTTCCCATTTTTTCCTATAAATTGGCCTAAACTCTCCGGGTTGGCCGAAAAAAATTTAAAAAAAATAAAAAAATTTATTTTATTTTTCAAATTGCCCCTTTACCTTTGAAATATAGCCGTTGGAAGGGTCCTTTTCGTCATTTTTCTTTCCCATTTTTTCCTATAAATTGGCCTAAACTCTCACATTTTTCTCACAACTAAAATTCTCTCATTCTCTCATATTCTCTAATCTCTAATCTCTCAATTTTTCATTTATTCTCTTAATCTTTTTGTTATCAATTTGCTCGTATTTTAATTTTTATTAGTTTTTGCAATTTTTAATTCATATTTCCAGTTTTCCAATTTCCATATTCCAATTCTCTTTCTTTAATTTTTATTTCTTCTACATCAATTTTTTTTTTCCACTACAATGGAGAGATAGTTCTCTCCATCAATTACAAGCTGAAGGAAACTACTATTCCTAGTAATCTAGTCCCGCTGATTTTACTAACATAAATGTAAGGAGATTCAAATAGTCTAGCTTTTCCCCATTCTCAGAATCTGATAAACCCAAAATAATGACCTCGAATTCCAACAGCTCCCGGTGGTTCTAGAGTCATCCTCGTATCGTCGTGCTCGTCCAGCTTCCTCTCAACCTGAGGCGGGATCAATCACGCCGTCGAAAGCGAAGACAGACACACATCAGACGTTTGGGGCATTTCGACAAGTTTACGAGACATAAAATGACGTTCAAGTCAAGAAAGAGATGCAATAGTAGAAATATTATAAAGCTGAGTTCAGGTTAATTGTACTAGTACTAAAAATGCATGTAATAACATATTCCAACATGGAATAGAGAAAGCAATCAAACTCAAATAACTAATATGGGTACTAATTGGCGTTATAATTCTGATGTATATAGGGACAAGTTAGCTTTATATATGCTGCAACTGATACAACCTATTACATTGGCGAAGACTAAATATTTGAAAGAATGTGTTCAAAATTCTTTTTTTTCAGGATTTTAAAAGTTAGTTCTAAAACTGCAGACTAGAAGATATTTAATAAAATGTTTAAAAAATGAAAGTAGAATTAAAAATACAAATACTCACTTTCATGTTAGGTGTGGCTCTAACGTGCCGATTTTGGGTGTAGAGCTAAACGCCAAATTATATTTGTGGACTCGTCATTGATTTGATAAGAATGTAAATTTATAAATCGGTTATTAGGATTGATAATGATGGTGTGATCATAGTGGTCGAACAAGTTAATAAAATTGTGAATTTAGAAGATAGTGTGAGGTATTTTTAAGTTATAAGTGATAAGTACTGTAGATAATGTAAGTCTAATAGAAAACGAATTATCATATAATTTTGTCAAAGATACGATTAGGCCTTTATATATGAAGCATTTGAAGTTTGTCAACCAACGATGTGTGCAATGCAACCATTGATAATTTATTATATTGTGCAGAAGTGGTATGAAAAACAAATTAAAAAATAACGGGGGGGGGGGGGGAAATTAATAGATTAGCTGTTTAGCTTGGATACCTATAGTGACATAAAAGAAATGCGAATTTCCAAGCCGTTTGATAAACAAAATGGTTTCCTAGAACTTGTTGATAGTAAGAATGGTCTGTTATGGATGGAATAAGTACTTATTTAAAGGGCTTAATTCATGTTATCCCGTATCAAGAGATAGTTGAATTTTGTAGAAAATAAATAGAGGTCCTAACATTATTGTGTAGAGAAATGATGTGGCAAATAGCTAAAGTATTCATTATTTTGCTTAATCAAAATTTTACCAAATATAACGACACTTAGACTCACTTCTGGTGTAATTATCCTACTAGTCCATGATGGTATACCATACAATTATAAAAAATTTGAGGTTATTATAAAAAACAAAGAACCTGTAGATTTATTTAAATGCACAATAAGGCAATGTTTGTTTTTGTTTGTTTAAAGATATTGGGAAAGCTCTAATTCCTTTTCCTTTACTGGTCTAGTGTAGCGTAATTATCCGAAAAAATTCAGTAATAATTAGAAATGGTTTAGTGACAATTGTCAATTGTGAAAATTGTACCAATAGACAAGAATGGGTATATCCATCAAATAGGAAGGTAAAATACAGTTTTTTCGAAGTATGAATTTTACAGTATGAAAACAGGTATGTGAAACCCGACAAAGAGGCGAAAACCATCTAACGGAGAGCTGCTCGTAGACAGAACAAATGAAGATACTGTCTACTCTTGGGGTGTCATGTGTATAGGGCTGAAGCTGGAGGACCCCAGTAATGACGAGAGGGCTGGAGGGAGCGCAACCTCCGTCTTCAGAAAGCTCACCAACAAAACAACAATCTAAGTAGACTAGTCTGTGCCATGCAGTCACAAGGGAGTAGAAAGGCTTCGAACAATATTTGCAATGACCCAGATGTTACAGTAGATCCACACAGAGAGCAACCTTTGTTCCTATCTTGAATTAGGAGGAGCCAGAAACTGTTTTTTTGGTATTAGCAGACTGGCCTGCTGTTTTCAGCTGTTCCTGTCTCAACCGTCTCATCCGAACAAACATTTGTGCAAAGGAAAGAAGGTTTATGAAAGAGCGGCTAAACTGTTCACGACCCAAATGATTTGAAGTCTCACATGTCTCGAGTTGGGAACGGTGTTGCGGCCCATCAAAGGTCCTACGAGGGTTGTCTACGATGAGTTGTTAATAGGAATAAATTATCAATTGTGTAGAAGAGATGATGCGAGGATGGGAGCAGTCACTAGTGAAACCACTCCACAGTTTCGAGTTGTTTGGTAATTGGTAAATTGCTAGACTTTGTAAGGAATTGTCAATTATTGCACTTTAATTGTTCTTTGCCAGTTTTTGTCCTCTGGGGTTTTCTTGTGAGGGGTTTTTAACGAGATCAATAATATTAGTAATGTCTTATTGTATTTTTTATAATGGAATAAATGGTTGATTATGTCTTAAGATATTACAATATTTAAAATTGTATTAACATTATGGAATGAGTTACAAAAAAAAAAAAAATTTAATTTAGCATCATTGATATTTGAAAAGAAATCTAACAATAACTCAAAACATTCATTTACTTCATTTTAAAATTGTTAAGTTTTACTTTGAAAAAGTAATTTAAACATAACTTAAACAAAAATAAACAAAAAAAAAGCAAAAGCAGGTACACCGGCCCAATCTAAGGGTTAGGGGTTGAGTCCGGGTTGGACCCGCCAATTCCCAAACATTGATGGGCCTAACCCGGACCGCCATGTTACCGGGGTCAGGACCGACCCGCCATTATCAGCAACCTGCCACGAGCCGGGTCGGGTCGGGGCGGTGGTTTGGGGGCGGGTGCTTTTCCCCTCTAGTGACAAATAGAAAAAATGTTACAAGATTGACAGAACATTAAATAGGAAATAAAGTGAGTTGAATGACATCATCACACTATATGTTTTAATGCACCTTGTCAGCGCATCCGCATTAGTTTCCCACAACCAATAAGAAACAACACAAACAGATGAGATATAGCTTGCTTAATGGCTCCATATATTGTTTTCCCAAGGGCACATAAGATTGCTAGTTATACTAATAACTATTTAACTACCAAGTCCAGGTGGAGAAAGATGATGAATTCTAGTGCTAGCAAAAATATGCTTAATTGTAAAGGAAGGGCAGAAATCATAAGAAGGTGATACTGTGAATCATGACGAATGTATACAAAGCAAAAACATAACAGATTAAATTTCTTATCTATGTAAAAATACTTCTCATATGCAAATTCAATACGGTTTCTGTAAGATCCACACAAAAACATGTTTCTTAGTTCTAGCTCCTTCTCACCAATTATGAATAAAACTCAATAGAGAAACATAAAACTTCACCATCCTCGTTACATATATATAGCGAATATGAGAAATGAATCAAATATCTCAATCTCAAAGCTTAAGAATGGTATTGGCACAGTGATTGCTAAAGAAAAACAAGTTGGTCGAAGGCCTAACTTTATAAATTGAAATGATTTTCTAGAGATCCTGCTTCTCATATCATACCAAAGTTGGTTCAATCCCCTGCAAATGACCAAAACTCCACAAGTGTTAAATTTAAAAAAAAAAAGAGGAAAAAGATTAAAAAAGCGTAGAAAATAGATAAATGTAATAAAAGAGAACACACACCGTCTCAAAATATCAATGTGCCCTTGAAGGAGAGAGATCCATAGCTTCTAAGACAAAATCATCCAATAACTCCGCAAATTAATGAACTCAGGAAGGCAAACTGGAACTGACACTCGCAATCAAAAATTTGTGGGAGGCTTATTGGTGAAGAGCTGGACTGAACACCTAGTATGGATAATTCACCCAATAATTATGGCCGCCAAAGAGCAAATGTAAAGCCAAAACCCGAACCAAGGTCAAAATTAGTCACGCTTCTTCTTTTCTTCCCAGTCTGCCCGCTCATCCCATCAATTCAAATATCCCTAGAAACCATGACTGAGTGAAATTCGAATACAGAAAGTTTTAGTGACATTATTTCACAGAAAAATGTGTTATGCTTTACACATCTAAAAACCCAAAGGAAAATTCATCAATGAGGAAATCAAATACAGAACATTATGCCTCTCCACCATTTTTTGCTCTAAATACAATACTAGCTACTAAATGATGGTTAAAATCGCAACATTTTACATGTATAAAATGTTTCTGAACACGGCAGAAATATCCTGATAGAAAAATTTCCATAAAAGATACACGGCATAACCTCTGCAAAAGAACAATATAATCAGTACAGAAATGAACAGTAGAGCTACCATATGTTATGGCAGCACTCTGACATAGATTCATATGTATTGTTTCATTTTTAAAATGTGTAGGACGCTGAGTAGTGAATGTACCTTTAGGCTTTTCCCCGTAATTTTTAGGTCCATAGCACATCCAATTTGTATTTGTGCTAAGGGCAACAGTTGACTTTGTACAAATATGGAACAGGAAACAAATGAAAATCAATAGCCCATCAGATTCTGTCTTTTAGAGTAATGACAATGTAACATATCATTGAAAATATACATTATAATGATGACACTCACTGGTTGGTGAGCAATCAACAAACTGGCGTAGTATCCACTCCCTTATTGTCTCAGTCTGCAACTCAACTCCCACTAGCTCAATCGAAAAATTGGGAGTCAAGAACATTCTTCCAAGTTCTAACTAGCCATGAAAACTTAGTGATATGGATATACCAAGCACACAAGCATACTGACCAAAATATTAAATAAAAACAATATCAGACCTAAAACAACAGTAAATAATATCAGAACACTTCTAAAATATGTCAACTAGATCTCACCCTTAGCATAGAAGAAGATCATCTCATCTGCACAAGAGCCTTTTATGAATTTATCAATACATGAAGTGGTTCCATGAGAAGAATGTGAAGCTTTCAAAGTCATTTAGATTAGTATAGGACTGGAAGGGGAATGTGCAGTTGCTGCAGATCCATTTTATAGTTTATAATAGTCTTGATAAGATCTCTATCTTGTTACCTCACTTGTCCAGGTATCCACAAAAATAATGTAAAGAGAAGCAATATGATTTCCAACAATAAGGAAGAAGATTAACATGAATTTTATATGACTTCAATAAAGGTTAAAATGCAACTAAACCAAATAGTTTGGATATAGCATTCTTTCTCATTTGATGGTGGGTAAATGATCGTTTTTTAGAATAACAATCATTAAACAGATTTCACAGATTGTTTATGAAAAATTACTCAATATCTATAGAGTGCCCAATGTTTAAAGAAGAGGTATACTCAAAAAATATTGAAAATTGAAAAATCATCAGCAAGCAAAGAAGAGGTAATAGAATTAATCATATAATTTTAGTTTCAGAATTTTCTTTTTTTTTTTTAAGCAAAAATGAGCACTAGTAGATTATTTTAGTTCATACATCTTAAACTGAAAATAAAAAGTTATACATACCCTGCTCATTCTGATTGGAACAAGAATCTTCTGCTTACATGGTTGAAGACTTCACTTAAGTTGGTGTTTCTTGACAGAATTATCATCCCACAAACTCAGACAGCTTAAATTATCAAGACACAATTAGGAAACTTCCAGCAGCAAAGTGGTATTGTCTACTCGCTAATAGATATTATAAGGAAACACTAACGATTACGAACAAATTGATATAATCTCACAAAGAAAAGTGGTAACGATACAGTAGTACCTTGATATATTGTTGTAATGAAAAAAAATTGGAGCAGAGAATATGCACCAGTCATATGAACTCCAGCAGTAAGGTCAAAGTAAGCACAAGTACTCTTCTTAAATGATTTAGAAACTTAAAGACTAGCTGACATTATTTTCAAAAAATGGTCTTCTGCTTTACAAATCTAAAACCCAGAAAAAGAAATATTCAATCTATGAGGAAACCAAATTACAAGGACAAGATGCTTTTCCACCATTTTTGCTCTCAAAATACAATACTAATACATTCAATTTATTTTCGTAGACACTTGTTGCCCTTGCCTGCAAATACAATGTACCAACATCATTTACCTGAAAAGAAATTTCATTAAAATTTAAACCAAATAACGGGCTGTAAAAAAAAAAAAAAAAAATCAAATTAAAACAAAGAACATCACATCCCAGAAACAATACTTACCAATAGATCCAACAAGGAATATTTACCATCATTCTAGATGCACATTGCTTCACTTTGTAGGTCTTATCTGCAAAACAAAGTTTGCTGTTTCAAGCACCAATATCAATATTTATCCCAAAAATTGTCCACAATCATCAAGACCTCTCATCTCCTCAAAGTTGCAAAATAATTGACAGGAAAATAAATTTCAAATTAGAACAAGGCCCAGAGTTTAAATATCAGGATTCTAACCACTAATACCAGAAGAATGCAACACCCAGATACCCAAAGGCCAAAATCCCTTATATTTTCTTCAGTTAAATTATTGATTTAAAATTTTTTTACTAATTAAATAATAATTTAAATCCTTCCAATTGGCTGCCCGCCCCCCTAGTAGGAACTATACCCAAAATACCCTCATATTTTTGGTGCTAAATTATAGATTTTAAATTCAAAAATAAATCCGAAAATAAGTAAATAAAGAAAATAATATTCCTCCAACGGCTCTTTTAGGAGCCGACTCAAACTAGTATATAACTGCCTCTGCCTCTGTCCCGCCCATTCCCTTATTTCCAAATTCCCCCCAATCTCTTTATTTCTCTCCAAGATTTTCTCTAACGTTTACCTCCTCTGCAATCATGTCGCTAACTCTTCCTCCTGGCTATAGGTTCGTTCCTTCTGATGCTGAATTGATTGGCTTCTATCTCTACAACAGGGTACATAATTTACCTTTTCCCTGTGATAGCGTTCTAGAATGTGACCTCTATGGCATTCTAGAACCCTGGCAAATTTGGGAAATGTATGAAGGCCCCAAATTGTGTAAGCAAGATCTCTACTTTTTCACCCCATTAAAGAAAATATCCAAGAAGGGTTCAAAGATTTGCAGGAGGGTCGGTTCTGGAACGTGGAAGGGGGAAGATGGAGAAACAGAAATAAAAGATGAAATTACCCACATGAAAATTGGGTCCAGGAAAAGGTTCCGATATGAGAATAAAGGCTCGGAACACCATGCGGGTTGGATAATGCATGAGTATAAACTAATTGGGCATGATGTGTTTGTTGTCTGTAGAATTCGGAAGAATGAAAGTGATGAAGACGCGGTTGTGAAGAAAAGAAAGAGAAAGTGCAACTCCAAAGAAGGAAAGGTTGAGAAGCATCTCTCCAAATGCTCAAGGGTTGAAGAGAACCCAGTGCATTCACAATTGCAATGTGTGGATGAGAATGAGGGTGAGGCTCAGTCTGAATGTGAAGCACCTTCACCACCGCAATTACTTGGAGAAGAAGTTACAGATGACGATTACTCTAGCTTTTTTGAAAATCTTATTCTCATACCACAGTCTGAGCATGAGGCAGAGGCAGAAGCAGAGGCTCATTCTGAATTACTTACTGAAGAGGTTAATGATGATATAACAGATGATGATTACTTTACCTTCCTTGAAAAGCAAGTTCTGATATCACAGTTTGAGAATGAGAATGGGCATGAGCATGAACCTGAGCCTCTATCGGTTGGAGTTGGAGGAGAGTTTATTCCTGAAATCAGAAATTTTTACTCTTCCAGTATTGGTGAGCTTTTTCCTGGAGAGAATTTTGCAGATTTATTATTGGAGAAGAGGGTTTTTCTGATACGACAGATTCCAAAAAATTAGATGGAAGAGCTGTTTGTTCTTGTGTTAGAATTAGCTATCATTTGCAATGTATACGTATAGTTATATCTGTTTCAGCTTCTCTAGAATTGTATTTTGTTTGGCAAAATTAATAAAAAAGATAATGTTGGTTTTGTTGTTACTTCAGTATAAACCCTAAAGCAATCAATAACTTTTATGTTTTGAATGAATGAACTCTAAAGTGTTGTTCTACAATTGTTAATGGAGTATTTCTGTTGTTTGGCTCATCTGTTCACGAAGTTATCATTCTTATCAGCATCTTGAATCTGATTAGTCTTTTTCAACTTGTGTTGCACACCACTAGTAAAAGGATCATCCAGCTCTTGAGAAGGCAAATAATACATTCTCCTATCAACTGCTGTCCAACAAAGAGGTGGCGGAACATAAAAGCATCTCTGGAGCAAAGGATGCTGCAAGGCCTCTGCAGCAGTTGGCCTCTTGCAAAGATCCCAGGAACAAAGTGATTCGATAAGGCTGACAGCTTCTTTACTCACCGAAGGTAGCAACACAGAGACATTCAAACCAGTTAACTCTGGAAATCGGTAGTTAATAGACCTCACTCGATAAAGTCCATCAGCCCAAAAATCCCCAGTAGAACTCTCCCTATCACACTGCATATATTGTACATTTCATCTCCCTCATTAGCCCCCGGAAAGAGACGTAAGTGTGAATAGCTCAACCATTATAGCTCCCATTGCCCACATATCAACTTTAGAGCTATAAAACTGTGAGTGAAGCAACACCTCCTGGGCTCGATACCAGCGCGTCGAGACATACTCAGTGTACAGTGGACATGAATCAATCTCCCTTACAAGACCAAAATCAGCAATCTTGATCACATATTTCAGAACAAGCAAGTTCTCAGGCTTCAGGTCCCGGTGGAAATATCCATTCTGGTATAAGTAATTCAGACCCTGGAAAACTTGAAAACACAACCTTCGAACTTCAGCTTCAGCTTCAGAGATTCTTTCTCTTTCATTAGTTCATAAAGGTTATCGTTGAAGTGAATGCTCGAAACTTCACCGTATTGGAGATTAGTGGAACGTTGTCGTTTGGGTCAGTTTTGAGTTGGATCTTGACTATAGATCCAACTTCAATCCAATGCCTGGAGATCACTCTACGGGTCAACGATATAAAAAGGAAGAAGAAATTTCAGTTCACCCCAATTTTCTCCTGCGAAGCATTCTCTGTAGTTGTTGTGTTCTCTGATTAGGGTTTGAAAAATTGATCGACTTCGGGAGCTGGAAGAAGAAGATGAAGGCTCTTCTTTCCCATAATAAAGTCGGCCTCGCGCTGGGAAAGAATCCCAAGAAGTGGTTTGAAGAGAAACTAAAGAAGAAGGAGAAGATTGACGAAGAAGCTTATAATCTGATCATGATGAACCTCTTAGACATCGTACTGAGGAAGGTTGATGGAATCGAAACCTCTTTAGGGTTGTGGGGTAAGCTCGAATCTCTATATGCTCTCCAATCTGCTCTCAACTTAGCTTTCCTTAAAGGTGCCCTATTTTCTTATAGGATGGACAACAATAAGACCATAGAGGAAAACTTAGACGAATTTTTGAAAATGACCCTCATTCTAAAGGGAACTGATCAAAAATTGGGGGAAACCAATATTGTCATGATATTACTAAATTCATTAAGAGTAATGCTAGAGTTACCGACGGTAGTACACCGAATTTGTGCACCGAATGACGTGACAAAATCCTGAACGTTGATTAATATTAAGTTAAAATTAATCAACGGTCAAGATTTTGTCACGTCATTCGGCGCACAAATTCGGTGCACTACCGTCGGTGGCTGTATTATTTTCTATTCATTAATAAAAGACTACCCAATAGTCAAGAATGCTTTGTAGTACTTTGATACTGTCCCTAGTTTTGACTTAATAGTAGTAAGACTTAAAGTTATGGAACTAGAATTGAAAGTATAGAAACAAAATGGTAGCAACTAGGGGTGGGACAAAAAATCTGAAAATCGAACCAAACCGAAACCAAACCAATTTTCGGTTTTTTTTTTTTTAAATCGGTTCGGTTCCGGTTTGGACAAAATAAAAAGCTGTCTAACCGGTTCGGTTTTCGGTTTAAGAGAATTCCCAAACCGGTTAACCGAAACCGAAATATAAAACCGGTTTTTAGGCTAGAAAGCCATAAGTATATATTCAATATAAAATTCTAAAATAGAGTTTTCATTTTACACTAAACGCTTCACCGCCACCACCCATCCATCCACCATCCCTACTGAATCAGTTAACCTTTCTCATCACCGTAACCTTTCTCTTCGGCGAACGACGACAACAGTGACCCCCACGATCGTCGATCACAACTCCACGAATGATCAGCGAACGATTCAGCAAGGTAAGTTGTGACCTGATTTGAATCTCTGATTTAGCCCATTTCTTCTTTTAATTCATTTGTTATGGGTGCTGTCAACTTATTGAGATTCATTTGAGCTGATCATGTTAATTAAAATAGAGCTTTTGTTTTGTTGGTTCTGAACTTCTGATGGCCATGCGTGTTTTTTTTTTTTTTTTTTTTTTTTTAAATCTGTGCGAGTATGGTTGCGGTGATCATGCGAAAGGTGTCATTTGTTATGATGTTATGTTGTGTGGGTATGAAAAAGGTAGAGAGTTGTTGCAAGAGGAGAGTTTAAAAAAGCATAGAAGATGTTTGATAAAAAGCCCGAATGTTTTTTTTTGCTACTGGTTTTTTCTAAGCATGGAAGATATCATTTGTTATGATGTTGTGTTGTGTCTAGATTCCTTTTAGAAGTGGAACATGTAAACTGCCTGTTGAAAAGTGATGTTAATTAATTGATTATATGCATGAAGAAGGAACTGATTATGTGAACGAGCTACCTACTTATGATGTATGCTGGTTTGATTAATTAGTTTAGTATGCTGATATATATTGTCATTGATGATTAAATGGTTTGTTTTGTGTGCAATTGTGAAGTTATCAACAATTTTGTATGCTGGTTTAATTAATTAGTTTAGTATGCTGATTTAATTAGTTTAACTTGAATTGTTGATAATTATAATGCTGAAATTTTGATCATTATTTCTTATTATTATAATGCTGAATTGTTGACATTATTTTGCTTTTGCTTCTTATTCAGCTGCAGGTTGAAAAAGTCTTCAGATATGAATGTTGAAGTTAGGGGCGTTTTAAGATTGTTGGAAGACTTTTTTTATTTTAGAGATCCAATTGTAATTTGCAAATGTTTTCACTTTTTATGCTAATGTTTTTATTAATGAGTAATCAGTAATGTATAATTTTTATTTCATATTCTGGATTCAGCATTTGAAAATAGATAATTTAATGTGTTTTTCACACAAAGAATAAAACAACAATACCCAAAAAAAAAAAAAAAAAAAGTACAAGAAATTACAGATATTTGAATTTTGGGATTGAGATGTAAAAAATGCAGAATTTAGGGTTGAATTGGAAAATCAGTTCAAAACCGGTTAACCGAATCGGATATTCGGTTCGGTTCAACTTCGGTTTATGCATATAACCTGTTCGGTTTTGGTTTAGCTTTTTGCTTGAACCGAATAACTGGTTCGGTTAGTCGAATTATCCCACCTCTAGTAGCAACCTATTTGTTAGGGGTAAACTTGAAACTAGCCAACTAGCAAAGTGAAACCAATTTAGTCAGGGGTTCAGAAACAAGAAAAAGGGTAAATGGAATAATAAACAAAAGTCTGAATCTAGAAAATGTTTCTTCTGTAACAAAACTGGTCACCTGAAAAAGAATTGTTTTGAGTGGCTTAAGAAACAAAAACATAGCAATACAAAGAGTAATCTTGCCTCCACTAAAAGCCTAGAAGAAGAACCAAAGGTCCTTACAGTGTCTATATCAAACAGTGCTAGAAAGTGGGTATTAGACTCAGGGTGCTCATTCCATATGAACCCAAACAGAGAATGGTTTCAGGATTTTGAAGACTATGAAAATGAGATCGTGTTTATGGGGAATAACCATGCTTGTAGAGTAAAAGGCATAGGTAGTATAACACTTAGGCTTAGAGGGGAGAAATTGATAAAACTGACTAAAGTTAGATTCATCCCTGAACTCAAGAGGAATCTTATCTCGTTAGGAACCTTAGATGAAACAGGTTGTTGCTATAGGGCTGAAAATGGGTGGCTAAATGTTTATAGAAACCAAACCTAATTTCGAAAGAGGAAAAAAGGAATGGGTTATATATCCTATATGGTGATTTCTGTTCAGATTGTTTCAATACTGCCTTAGTCTCCTTAAACCTATCAGTTACTAAAAAATGGCACCTTAGAATGGGCGATATGAGCCAGAAAGGGTTAAATATTCTGCGTAACTAGGGAATGTCTGGTAAAGAGTCTGTTTCCACCTTATAATTCTGTGAGAATTGTGTTTTAGGTAAGCAACATAGGGTGAGCTTCCCAAAGGGAACTCACCTAGCCACTAGCTGCCTTAAGTATCTCCATTTTGATTTGTGGATGAAAGAATTCATACTTAGAAAGGGTAAAATTGGTGTAAAACATGGTATAAGGTCATATGACATGTTATTGAAACTAAAAGGGTGAAATTGTTACCTTTTATGCTTTATAACTTTTGTAACTTGGAAAGGAGTTCAAGATCTTCAACAAATTTGATGAAAATCCTCAAAGTAAAGTCCACCCCAAGATGAAGAAGAGAGAGCCGACCATGAGAGCTCAAGACAGAGATTTTCAATCAAAATGAAAAATTAGATTAAATTTGGGAATAGCACTTATTTATATACAAGGACCATTTTGCAATAATTTGAAATTGTTCTCAAGTCCTTGAATTAATATGAATCCTATATATTAACACTTAATACAAATTTAATATTGTTTCAAGTCTTTGAACTAATTTCAATTTAATATCAACTCTTAATATTAAATCATTATTGATCCTAGGTCCTTGAAACAATTTCAATTTAATATTAATCCTTGATTTAAACAAATTTATAATCAAGGCATATAAAATAATCCCATTTAACATTTGACTCATTACTGAATTCAATTCAATAATATATTTTAGTCCATAATTGAATCTAATCCAATAATGAACAAATTACCTTATTACCCTTGGTAAGTGCTAGCTTCCATGAGTAATCATTTCTCACCAATACATAAATTTGGATACACACGTTTACATCTAAATATCGTTAACCTTTAACGATATGTATTACTCTCTTTTCTCATACTTGTTTTTTAGGTGTGACCACTTAGGTTCAATGTAACCTAGCCGTGGGCCCAATATCGCAGTCCGATATGTTTCGTTATAACTCTTTATGATCAAAACTCCCATCGATCATGGTAGACATCTAGAATTGCTCCATAACCCCTAAGCCACAATGAAGTTAAACTCCAAAGAACCTTTTTTCCCGATCGTATGTTTTATGTAGTAAAATCCCTCTGTCGTCTAATCCCGATTAAGTATAGGTTCATGGTATGTCAAAACCCTTAACTTAATCTTTATCCAAATTGTCAATCAATACAATAGAACGTGTCATCATGAAACTCCTTTTCTTATGACTATTTTGTACTCTGGCTAGAGATTTCATTTTTCCAATGTTTATTGACATTCGCCTGGGAACTTGGGACCAAACTATTTCGAATCAACGGATCCCATCTTAACCATCACTTTTTCTTGCACATGAATAACATATGATCAAACTGGCTTCTTACACAAGACATGACTAGTCTCGTGTATATACACCATATGAATCATATGCATCCTATGTCGAGTCCAACCGTGATGTCTCAGGTCTAAGGATCAATGGTACACTAGTATGATCCTACAATGTATCATTGACCACATTCTAAATGTCCATGTGATTCATCGTAATCGGTCATTTTCGATAAATAGTTCACCAACCTTTTATCCATGCTAATGCCCTTGTGATATACCTCTTGTAATCACCCACAGTAATACCATCACATGATATTCAATAGAAGCATTCAACATACCTACTATGCAATGTTATTGCCCAATTAACATTGCTTAAGTAAGGAATGCTTCGATGATTTGATCTTCTAAAGATCCGTATCATTCGGACATTTCACATGCATTATAAATTGTATAAATGAAGCAATAAACAACATGTGAAAATAGAACTCTTTCTTCCATTCTCAAAAGAGTATTTACAAGATATAATACCCTGAAACCAACAACACGATTGGTTCCTAGGGCATACACTAATATTGGGGGCCTGAAAAGGCCAGGTCCCATGGGGGGAACAACTATTTTATGTCTATTATGGATGATTACAATAGAAAGGCGTGGGTCTACCTTTTAAGAACTAAGGATCAAGCCCTATCCAAGTTTAAGGAGTGGAAGTTACTTGTAGAGAATCAGTTAGAAAAGAGAGTGAAAGCCTTAAGAACTGACAATGGGCTAGAGTTCTGGAATGCTGAATTTGATAGATTTTGCAGTAAGCAAGGCATTCTAAGGCATAGAACAGTAAGAAAAACTCCTTAGCAAAATAAGGTTGCTAAGAGGATGAATAAGACCCTCCTAGAAAAGGTAGGATGCTAATTATTCATCTTAGGGCTGCCAAATACCTTTTGGGGAAAGGCTCTGGCCATTACAGCCTACTTGATAAACAGAAGTCCATCCATAGCTATAGATTTCAAATGCCTCAAAGAGGTGTAGGCTGGGAGAAGGCCTGATCTTAGTCAACTAAGAGTGTTCGGGTGTGCAGCCTATGCACACACAATAGGAGGGAAGTTAGAGCCTAGGTCCATCATCAAGAAAGGACTTAAGGATATAGACTTTGGGATAGAGAGTCACCAGGGGTAAAAATCATTATAAGTAGGGATGTGGTGTTTAATGAAGGGCTATTAACCATGATGCAGGCAACCATAATACCTTTGAAAATTCAAACCACTCCACTAAGACTACACAAATTGAGGTGGAGCCTATGGTATAGCAAGCTAAACCACCTTAACCTGAAGATGAAGAGGTCCTTGAAACTCAACCAAGACCCAATGGTCCTGAATTAGAAGATGAAGAAGTTGTAGCAGGTGCACCTGAACCAAAACATGATGAATTGGGGCATTATCAATTTGCAAGGGATTGAATAAGGAGAGAGGTAAGGCCCCCTGCTAGATTTTCATATGTTGAACTAATTTTTATTGTCTTACTTGCAAGAACAGAGGTGTAGAGGACATAACCTCAGTCATATGAGGAAGCTATGAGTTCCAAGGAGAAGGACAAGTGGAAGACACCAATGGAAGAGGAAATGAGGTCACTTGAGGTAAACAAAACCTGGTCATTGGTTCTTAAACCAAAGGACGAGAAGTTGATCCAACGTAAATGGTTGTTTAAGATAAAAGATGGTGTTTTAGCTACTGACCCACCTAGGTACAAAGTTAGGTTAGTGGCTAAGGGGTACACCCAACATGAGGGGATAGACTTCAATGAAGTCTTTTCCCCCGTAGTAAAGTACAAGACCATTAGACTAATGCTTTCTATAGTTGCCCATCATAACCTAGAGTTAGAACAAATAGATGTGACCACTGCCTTCTTGCATGGAAATTTAGAAGAGAAAACTTACATGTGTCAACCAATAGGCTTTATAGACTATAGAGTACCTGAACATGTTTGCCTCTTACATAAGTCCTTATATAGGCTAAAAAGTCCTCTAGGCAGTGGTACAAAAGGTTTAACACTTTCATTCTAAGCATAGGGTTTACTAGGAGTAGATATGATAGCCGTTTTTACTTTACTTGAATGAGAACATGTCTATATATCTATTATTGTATGTGGATGATATGTTTCTAGTTAGTAAGTCTAAGTCAAAGATACTTGAACTAAAGGGCAAACTCAAGGCTGAATTTGACATGAAAGACTTAGGAAATGCCAAGAAGATTCTACGAATGGTTATAACTAGAAATAGGAGCAAATATGAGCTGAAAGTTAGTCAACAATCATACCTTAGTAAACTGGTATCAAAGTTTGGAATGGAAGATTCCAAATTGGTTTCTATGCCCCTTGCAAACCATTTTGTGCTAAATAAAGGTCAATGCCGAAAAACTGAAGCAAAATTAATAAAAATGGAATTTGTCTCCTATGCTAATGTAGTTGGATATGTGATATATGCAATGATAAGCACTAGACTGGATCTATCATTTGCCATTTCTCTGTTGAGTCGATTTATGGCTAACCTTGGCAGTGAACACTGGGTTGCCCTAAAGTGGGTGTTAAGGTATATTAACAGTTCTTTCAATGTTGGGTTAGAGTTTTGTAAAAGGCATGCTTCACTTGACTTGGTTGGCTTTGTAGATTCGGATTTTGCAGGTGACAAAGATACTAGAAAGTTAACTACTTTGTATTACTTCACTCTCGGTGGAAATTGTATAAGTTGGAAGTCTTAGCTTCAGCCTGTAGTGGCACTCTCATCGACTGAAGCTAAGTTTATTTCCCTTGCCGATGTGTTCAAGGAAGCCCTTTGGCTGCAAGGTTTATTAGCTAAATCAAATCTGACCAAGAGGAAGGTAATCATATACTCTGACAGCCAAAGCGCAATCTACTTAAGCAAGAATCTAATTTATCACGAAAAGACAAAGCACGTAGATGTTCGCTTTCATTTTGTAAGGGACTTAGTCACTCAAGGAGTGATTGATTTGAGGAAATTTTCCACTGAAGATAATCCTACTGATATGGGAAAAAAGATTGTCTCCACTGCCAAGTTCAAGCACTGATTGGACTTATTGTTCGTGAAGTAAGCTGTGAGGGGCAGGAGCTATGAGGGATCTGATTTGGGCTTGCTGCACTAGAGGAGTTTCAAGCATTCAAGGTGGAGATTGTTGAAGTGAATGCTCTAAACATCACTGTATTGGAGATTAGTGGAACGTTGTTGTTTGGATCAGTTTTGAGTTCGATCCTGACCATAGATCTAACTTCAATCCAACAGCTGGAGATCACTCTACGGGTCAACGATATAAAAGGGAAGAAAAAATTTCAGTTCACCCTAATTCTCTCTTTCAAAGCATTCTCTGTAGTTGTTGTGTTCTTTGATTAGGGTTTGAAAAATTGATCTGAAATCTTGTTATAACTTGAGTGATTCTTGAGTGATTAGGTGTTAATCATTCAGTGAAGGGCGTGATAAATCTTTTTCTAGGGATTCCAGGTATAGTCTCTCTAGGGTCAGGTTACGGGTTGTTTTCAGGTTGACAAAGGGAGATCTTGACGTTTTCTTGAATCCGGCTATAATTGTTGATTCAATATTAATAGTAGTGCAACGAGCTCCCCACTTCCGGAGCTCAACATGGATGTAGCTTGCTCAAATCTTGAGCAAGTGAACCATGGTAAATCTTGGTGTTTGTGTGCTTGTTTCTTTGATTCTTGTGTGTTTATTACAATTTGTTTTTGGATTTTTGGCATAATAGTTACAATCCATGAACTCAAACACAAAGTATACAACATCGTTTTCCTTCACCAGTTCTTTGAGCTTCACAATGTTTGGATGATTAAGTTTCCGCAGTGACTTCACTTCCCTCAAATTCTTGCATTCCTCCTAGGAATGATACCTCTTCTTCAACACTTTGATCACCATAACTTCTCCAGACTACTTGTTGACAACTTTCCATATGCCCTTGAAAGCTCCACTGCCAATTTCTTTGATGAAATTTTACCTCTCCATGGTTACTTCTAGAACAAGTAACAACACGAAAAAAAATTTTCTTTACTCAAGAAAAGCTCACAGGAGAACAAACCCAATAATTTTTTGACACTGTTCAAGCACTGAAGCCTTTATAGAATCCACAGCCTCCATAGTGAAATCTTTCCCGGAAGAAGAGATTTCTAAACTTTCTCGAGAAACCCATAAACAGCAACGAGAGAAGGATGTTTGAGAACTAAAATCTAAGCAATTTTCTAAGGTGAAGTAATATATAGTATTTAGTTTTGGGGAGTTCAAAGACAGTATATATTTGAACAACATAAGGATTGTATTTATATTGAATCATGGAGTTATTTAACTTGAAACGAAGGTTTTTTTATTAGAGAATATTTCATTTATCACCCCTGAGTTTTGAAAATTGACTTCTTAACACCATTCTTATTCAACTAATGATTGTTTTATTATTTTGCCCTTTTTCAAACATGATATTTTATTATTCAGAGTTACAATAATGCATAATTTTTTCTTTTTTTAAACTTTTAAAGAGATTATACTGTACTAATTTCTTGATAAAAAAAAGTTTCTAATTAATTTTTTTATAGAAAAAAATTGTTGGTTATCTAGTTATGAAAATGTCTTACCGATCAGTTTTTCGATGTAGTGCAAAACAATGTTGAAATATTGAATTATCTTTTCAAACCAAACTCTTTCTGAATTAAAACTAAACAACATTACAATAATTTTTTTTTTTAATATATAATGAGTTTCAGTTAAATAAGCTTTTCTAATCCATAGATAGTTGGGATATTGTGGCTCGTTTTCCTATTTGTTCCCATGTTAAATTGTATCTTTTTAGGAAAACTCTTTAGTAAAGAATACAATTCTAAATAGGAATAGAATTATAAGAGTTATATTAGGAATTTAAATGTGAATTATATTAGGAATAGAATATCGCATATACTACCTATAAATATAGGGAAGAGAACCAATTCAAGGTTATGAGAGAATGAGAGAATGTGAGAACACTTGGTATTTGATGTAAGGGTTATTAAACACCATGGGTAAAGTGTCTTAGAAACTAGGGTTGTTTCTGCTCTGGGTTCTGGGTTGAGCGTGGTTAGAAACTAGGATGTTTCCGCTCTATTTTATGTAATGGGTTTATGGTGTTGTGTACTCTTGTATATCGTGTTCATGAAACTATAGTGGATTTCTCTCATCCGTGGATGTAGGCGTGTTAAGCTCAACCAATCAGACTATTGAATTTGGCAGTTGAAGAAGATACTAATTCGTTTTATAATTAAGTATAATTGCCTTGAAATAAGAGATGACCTAGCCTTCCAAAATATAAACCAGCTTTTGTTCATCATTATTCCATCTCCGGAATAGAAAAAAGAAAAAGGAAAAGAAAGAAACCTACAGAAGATAGAAGGGAAGGAAGAAGATAAATCATTGTCGAGTACAAAAGATTTCGAGGAAAGAGGCATCAACATTTATCCAAACTGGACCAATTTTCAAGCTTTATTGGTGGTTGCAGGTTTGGCTTCTTTGAAATTGAAAGAAGATCACTTGAAGAAGAAGAAGCAGCTGCCTGTCAAGAGTAATGGGTTCTTAAAACTTGATAAAGGCAAAAGCAAGAATGCTTCAGGAATTTGTATGGCTTATGATGGAAAGAAAGCAAGATTTCCCAAAGAAAAGGGTCTCAAGAACCCTATGAAAGAAGAGAATTCTAGCGCTAGGCTTTCGCCTCAAAAGGTTGGGAAACTTCTCGGTGATGCCATGAAAAGCTAAGGAGTTTTCGACGACGAAGAGCATGGAATTTATCAGCAGAAAAAGAGTTGAAAGGAGAAGTCAACTTGATTGATATCCCGGAAAGTTTGAAGGAATATATCGAAAAGAAGCGGAATGGTACTGAAATTAAGCGGCTAATATAGAAATCTTTGTACTTCTAATGTTTATCAAAACTTGTTGTCCATTCCAATGAATCTGGTAGAGCAAGAGTTCTTGACTCTAGAAGAAAAGGAGATTATCAGAAAGGAGGCAGGCTGAAAGTGTTTTTTATTAAGCCTTCACTTGAAGTTTGTGAAATAGTTTTGGCGAAATGGAATAGTTCGTATGCGCTGATAATAGAATGGAACAATGTTAAAGTTTGGAATGAGCTTAAAGAAGGTCATGAAGTCCAAGTATGGTTGTTCAGGTCGCCGGAAAAGCTTCCTCTTGCCCTTGTCATTCTTTAGAGAAGCTGATAAGAAGGTGGTGATGACGTCTTGGGTAAGACAAATATATCATCTTAACGTGTTATATACTCATTCATTAAGATTCATTTGTAGTTATATAGAAAATTTAGTCTATTATTCTCGAAATCCTCAATCTTCCATGCCATTGACTGTATGTACTTGATAGGGTTTGGGATATGATCTTTTTATATGAGGAACAAAGACCTCTAAGAATAAGAGATAGAAAGATTAATTGACAAAATTCTTCATTGATAACTACAATCTAGATTAAGGCTATTATATAGCCTTACGCTTGATTGCAAATGACTCCCAAAAGGACTCTGATTACCTAATTCAAATCTAATAAGATATTCTATCATAATTATAAAAGGATAACAAGATAATCCTAATTCTATTCCAATAAGATAATAGCATAATTATAAAAGACTTAACATAATTATAAAAGATAATGATAAAAGACTTAACATAATTATCCTAATTCTAAAATAATCTTAACATTGCCTCCCTTTTATGCTTGCAAGGTATGGCACCATCAACAGCAGTTATCCCGGTTCATCCTTGTGGTCATCATCCTCCTCCATCAGTAAGAGAAAGAACTTGGCCCTACAATGATACCTAGGTTGAAAGCACTCATCGCAATTATAGCACAAACCTCTGTTGCGCCGTTCTTTCATCTGTGCTGCCATGAGTCACTTAACAGGCAAGGAATCTGATTGGTTTGGAATTGGAAAAGGGCTTGCTACGCTAATGGAACATTAGGAGTTGATTTACAAGGATTGCAAGATTGGGGGCCGGTAGATTGCAAATACAGGTGTAGATCCTATAGCTTGTCCTCTTGCAAGCAGGCAAGACTCATGGCATGGTTGAGGGTGTGAAGCCGGAAGGACTACACCTCCCTTTAGATTTCTTGTTTGAACCCTGATACAAAGCAACTTAGAAGGAGCGTACCTGGAAGGCCAAAAACTTGATTAGAGAGTTCCTCAAATTCTGTTTGATAAGCAACTACAGAACTTGCTTGAGTAAGTTTCGCCAACTGCCCTTGGTAATCCACAAATTTCGAAGGCCCAAAATGAGCATCTAAATCCTGTAAGAAAGAATACCAAGAACGAGTCTGCCCATTGGAATGCATCCAGCGATACTAAGAGAGAGCTGGCCCCTCCATGTGGAAGGAAGAGATCGTCAATCGTTCAGTAGGGATATTAAACCTCCAGCCACGTGGATCTGTGCCATCAAAACGAGGAACTTCTAAACGGAAAGACTTGGGAAAAAAACTCTTAGAAGTCGATCCTCGTTGCCCAGTGAAATCTGAAGATGATTCACCAGAATGTTGGTTTTGTTGGCAGGTTTGATCAAACTTGTTGTTTAGAGTTGAAATCTGCAAAGTAACATCTTGAAACCACTTGTCAAAACTTCCAATTTCTCTGTTAAAGAAGTGAGAGTCTCTGCCTAGGCAGATTGTAGGGTTGTAATTTTAGCAAGCTACTCATCCAAAAGACGCAAGCAAGTGCCTTCAACCATAACTAGAGAACGAGAGCACCAATGATAGGGTTTGGGATAAGATTTGTTTATATGAGGAATAGAGACCTCCAAGAACAAGAGATAGAGAGATTAATTGACAAAATTCTTCATTGATAACCACAATCTAGATTTAGGCTATTAGATAGCCTTACACTTGACTCCAAATGACTCCCAAAAGGACTCTAATTGCCTAATTCAAGTCTAATAAGATATTCTATCATAATTATAAAAAGGATTAATAAGATAATCCTAATTCTATCCTAATAGCTAATAGCCATAATATTAAAGACTACCTAATAGTTAAAGATACTAATAAAAGACTTAAATAATATCCTATTCTAAAATAATCTAACAATACTTCACCTATGTTTCATTCTTAATTTTGGGCACAATGGGTGTTCTCCAAAATTTTCACCTCTAAGACAGTATGTTATGGTTATAAACTTCTTGGAAAATTGCATTCTCCTCATTTCTAGCAACTTGGCAATGTTTGGTGAACAAGTGTAACTGCGTAGAGATTAACTTCGTCTTGATGTCTTCAAACAATTCAAGCCCGCATTTATTTGTGACTATTGTCGACAGTGGTGGGCAACCACAAAAGTAACCAAATTTTTGTGACAAACCATCTTAACCTGAATGACGAAAATTATAGAATATACAGTAACATTACTAAAAAACAACAAAAATACATATGTAAAAGTGACTGATTACTGGTATCGGTCACTGTTAGTCAGAAAGCTCTCTGTCCAAAAGACTGAAAGTGACTGGCACCTAGGCATCGGTCACTATAAATGACCAAATGGCAGGTGGTCGGTCGAACTATTATCCAATTGATCGATATCTATATCGATCAGTTTACTTCAATCACTTCAATTGATCGATAGCTTGTATTCGATGATGCAAACAGTGACTGATAGCTTGAGTATCAGTCATTGTCGATCATTTGGATAGATGACTTTTGACCGAATAGAACCGACAATGACCAATACCTTAAGTGTCGGTCAAATATGCAGACGACCACATTGCCTTATCGTTTCAAAGTTGGATCGATATTTGAAAAATTATTGGGTTGAGATTTTTGTTATATGAGATTTTAAATTAATGTGAGACTAAGAGTTAGAATCGCTTTAATTCACGGTGTCCTGATTTTAAGAAGCTCATTTTATAAAGTTGTGTAAATATCTTCTTGTTTTTTATTTTTTTTGTTTAGCAATGGTTATGTCGTAACTCTGATAAACATCTGATACTCTGTTATTTTCAGACTTGGACTTCAACTCAAGGACATAAAGATTAACACTATATGCATATATTAGTTTCCCCTTATGAAGTTTTTTGCGGTGTGTTGGACAATTGAGAAGGTACTTTCACTTAATGCATCAGGTATTACATTTTTCCGAACTGACAACATTTGTTCGAACGTCGAATGGATGACGATGCACACAATACGATAATAATTGAAGTGTGTCATAGCTGGTGTACATGAGCCGCGACGATTGTTGCGTCCACAATAAATTATATTCCTAGTAGTGATAACTAACAATCAATTTATTAATAAAAATTCATATAAAATTGTAAGAAATAGTGTTTTAGCAATCTCTGCCCTATTATCAACAAAGAAGACCATAAAAAGATAAACTAATAATTTTTTCTTTGAGATCAAAGTCTTGATGCATCTGAAATCTCATCCAAGTTTGGTCAGTTCAAAAAGTAAACACGTGTTAACCTTTCTTTTTTGAATTATCTAGCCTAGTTTCCATAGAAAATTTCATTTAAGCTTATATAGGGGGTATGGTTGTAGCGTGTTCCGTGGCCCTAGGATTAGGAGATTCCAAAGGTGGGAAAGAGGATACCTCATATATCTAAGAGAAAAAAAAAAAGTCAATCAAATGCAGTATAGTTTTTGGAGCAATATGAATATCATCATTTGTTCAACTATTTTGGAACCTTTCAAATACCAGAAAGTCCTTTCAGTAGTACATACTTTCCTTACATTAATTAGTATTCAATGTTTTAAAACCCAACCCGGCTGAAACTTGCAAAGTGGCACGAGTCTTAAGGTGACCGGTTTTATCGACGGGTCAACTAGTGTCCAAAGGTTTTAAATCTAACACAAATACTCGTAAAAATTACTGTAAGTCCCTATGTTTGAATCTTGCAAAAACACCCCAAACACCATTTCGGTGTCGACAAATAGGGCCCTATTTTGTTGACACACACTTCCATCACCACGAAAACACTTCTCTCCGTCTCCTGACAAAACCCATCTCACCCCTCCCTCGTTCACCTCCCCAATCGCGCAACAATAGGATTTTTCTGGCAACATTGTTTTGCGATTTTCGATCGATTCACTCACCGAAATATGACGCAGTTGCCACCATTGTACTCATTGACAGTTTCTCTTAAAAAACCCTAACATTCAAGCCTTCAATTGTTCATGGATTGAAGTACTAATTCTAGGGTTTTGAATAAATAGGAAATTTACAACCCGGCTAGTGAAGTGCTGGGTTTTGGTTCAAATGGTTGGGCAGGATGGGTTTTAAAACAGTGCTTGTGTTAATGCCTTATTTAAATGATTAGGCTTGGAAACTTTCTGTGGAATACAACCTCCAATAAAGTATGACACATTTCACATGGTGACGTATGACCTTTGGCTGCTTTGTTATGTTTCGAAGTACCAAATATTTTGAAAATTACTTGATGCTTGAGATTTGGACAATTCCACGTCTCACTCATCTTCTCAACTAACACCTTTCGATCATTAGAACATGCTCTAGTTTAAACATCACGCCTTGCTGGCCTTTAACAATGATATGACATTGAGACACACAAATAGAAAAAAATGTTACAGGATTGACAAAACTTCAAATGGGAATAATAGATCGAGTTGAATGACATAAATCCGTCTATATTTTCTGTTAATGCACCTTCGTCAGCGCATCATCATTAGTTTCCATACTGGAATAAGAAACAACACAAACAGATGGTATAGCTGCTTAATGACTCACATAATGTTTTTCCCAAGGGCAACATAAGTTTGCTATTCATACTCAACTATTTAACTTACCAATCCATGTGAGAAAGGTGCTGAGAATTCTAGTGCTAGCAATAATCTGTTGATTAAAAAAGGAAGCCAGAAAAATATAAGAAGGTGATACTGTGAAATCATGACGAAGTATAAAAGCAAAAACAAACAGATTAAATTTCTTATCTATGTAAACAACTTCTCATATGCAAATTCAATACGGGTATTCTGAACATCCACCACAAAAAATGTTCTTTTCCAGCATCTTTCAACAAATTATGAAACTAACTCAGTAGGAGAAATGTGAACTTCAACCATTCCGCGTTAAACTATATATAAGCAAATAAAATGAATCAACTATCTCATTCTCAAAGCTAATAATTGTGGCATACATGATTGCATAAGAAGAACAATTGTAGAAGGCCTAGCTTCATAAATTGAAATGAACTTTCTAGAAATACATACTTTCTTCATATCATCCAAAGTTGTCAATTCACCCTGCAAATGACAAACTACAAGTGTAAAAAAAAAAAAAAAAAAAAAAAAGGGAAAAGGTATTAAAAGCGTAGAAAATAGATAAATGTAAATAAAAGAGAAACACACACCGTCTCTAAAATTATCAATGTGCCACTTAAAAGGAGAGAGATCATAGCTTCTAAGACAAAACCAGTCCATAACTTTACTCAAAAAAAGAAAGTTTAATTGAGTTTTCCATTAGTCCAATAACTCTGCAAATTAATGAATTTATGGAAGGCAAACTGTAACTGCCACTTAGCAATCAAAAAAATTTGCAGGAGGCTTATTGGTGAAGAGCCTGATTGAAACAACCATAGTCTGCTTTACACCCCCATAATTATGGAACAAAAGAGCAAATAGTAAAGCCAAAAACTTAGAACCAAGTAAAATAACACTCTTCTTTTCTTTCCCTATTCTACCCTTCATCCCATCCATCAAAAATCCCTAAAAACCATGACTGAGTGAAATTGAATACAGAAACAAGATCGTCTCAGAACATTGTGACCTAGCAAAGTTACTTTGGGGGCCTTCTAATAATAAAGCATATATTAAAAAATTATTTCTAATATATTCTTGCCTTTTGAGATGCAAAATCACTAGGAGAGGTGGACATTGACCAGCGGGCTAAGGGTTAGTGTGGTGGGGATTTGGAGAGCAGATGCTGGAGAAGTGAGGTGGGTGAATGGGTGATTTCCAATGTTGGATTGACCCAAAAGACTGAGAAGTATGGCCCAAAAGGTATCGTGGCCAACTATGGCAGAGTAACAGATGAGGTTGAAAGGGGTTTTGGTTAGAAGGCTGAAGGAGGAAGATGGTGGTGTTAGGAAGGCCAACGATGTCAGGTAATGCCGAAAAGGCTTGAAATGGCTATTGTAGCGGTGGAGTCTAGTTGCGAGATTCGTAAAAAATTGTCAAATTGAGGGCTTTAAGCTGGGAAACCACTTGAAATGATAAAGTGATGGTTCCAGTCGATTTTGTGAGAAAATCAACCGGAATCAGCTTCGAACGGCCGGGCGGTAGAGAGAGTGGAGATGATTTATGTGTATGCCGAATTTTGGGATTGAAATAGAGGTGAGTAATTTGAGATATGTAAATGACCATTTTAGCCTTTCATTTTAAAAGAAATTCAAGTGGTAATTAGGGGTGTGATAGAATATATGAAACTAGGGTTATAAACTTACTATTCGTAAACTTTGGGTGGGATATATGTAAAAACGTTTATAATAAATTTGGGCCTTTCATTTTTTGGGAGTCCCCTTGGATTGTCCTAGATAAGAAATTATATACTATTTTTATTTTGTAAATATTCAAAAAAAAAAAAAAATTTATAAAAATTTGGCCCTTTTTTGCCCTATTTTTTTGGGGGCCCTAGGCAGATGCCTCACACTGCCTACCCTTGAGTGGCCTTGGTATCATATACTCATTCATTAAGAATTTGTAGATATATAAAATTTAGTCTATTATTCTCTTAATCCTCAATCTTCCATGACAGACTATATGACTTGATAGGGTTTGGGATAAGGCTGTTTATATGAGGAATAAAGATCTCTAAGAACAAGAGATAGAGAGATAATTGACAAAATTCTTCATTGATAAATTACAATCGATTTGGGCTAGTATATAGCCTTAAGCTTGATTCCAAATGACTTCAAAGGACTCTAATGCCTAATTCAATCTAATAAGATATTCTATCATAATTATAAAAGGATAATAGATAATCCTAATTCTATCCTAATAGATAATAGCTAAATTATAAAAGACTTAACATAATTATCCTAATTCTAAAATAATCCTAACATTGCCTCTCCTTCAGCTTAACCTTGTCCTCAAGGTTGCAAGGTACGACACCATTAACATCAATGATCGGGTTATCTCTCTGCTCATCATCCTCCTCATCAACAAGAGAAAGAACTTGGACCTATAGTGATGCCCAGGTTGAAAGCGTCCATCGCAATTATAGCACAAACTTTTGTTCACCATTCTGGATCTATGCCCACCATGTCAGAAAATATCGATAACATGCACCTTTGAACGTTGCCTGCATTGCACACCAGAAGGGCATGCAACGAAAGGCAAACGTACCAAAAGGACATGTAACGTGGTCTTCTTGGTCTTCGGGCAACTGGTACTTGGTGTATATCGGAATAGCCATCCAGAAACAATAGAAGCTTGCCCTGTAAGTTTTTCTAGGATTTGGTAAATAAATGGGAGCGGAAAAGGTCTTTCCTAGTGGCTAGGTTGAGCGTCATAATCAATGCAAACTCTCCATCCTGTAGGAGTACGGGTGGAATTCGCTCACTTTTTCATTTTCAACAATGGTGAGGCCACTCTTCTTAGGTACAACATGGGTTGGACTCACCCATGGCTGTCGGATATAGGGTAAATGATACCCGTATCAAGCCATTTGATCACTCTTCTCTCACCACTCCTTATGTTCGGGTTTAACTTCTTTGAGCTTCTGCACCGGTTTAGCATTCTCCTCACAAATATGTGATGCATGCACAAAGAAGGGCTAATACCTCGCAAATCGGCTACCGACCAACCGATGACTTTCTTAGGTGTTGTCAAGACCGCACTAATCTTTCCTCTTGCTCCTATCTAATGGTTGGCGGCCAATTGATTCACGGAAGGTCTTGTTGGGTCCTAAAAACAACTTTAGAGTATCAGGCAAAGCCTTCAACTCTAAGACTGGTGGAGACTTAATTGACCTCAGTTGTGTCGTCTTAGACAAGATGGTAAGGGTTCATACTTGCTGTTTCCAGGTCGACGCTTTAGAGTGGGCGACCTAGCTATATACGCACTAACTCCTGAATCTCAGACTACGACACTCAAGCTAGATATCTCTTCACAAATGGATTTCATAAGAGTAAATTGCATCATCACATAACATCTGTGGGCGTGAGCCGTCCACTAGACTATCATAGCATCAACCATGAACACTCGTTATCATCCTCACGCATCGTCCTAAACCAGCATTAAACACATTTAGTCTCAGTTTCCTATTCCCAAAAGACACTTCCATCTCTCCTGATCTACAGTTAATGTAAGCATTTGCCGTTGCTAGAAAAGGTCTCCCTAAATAATTGGTGGCATACTTCCGCTGCTGTATACTCCATGTCTAAGACAAGAAAATCACAGGAAATATAATCCTCAACCTTAACTAACACGTCCTCACTTAGGCCCCTAGCATTTTGAGACCTCGTCAGCTAACTGAGTATGACTTCAGTCGACTGGAGCTCACCTAAGTTAAACTGTTCATACACGGAAGGGGTAATAATTTCAACGCTCGCCCCTAAGTCTAAGAGTGCTCTATCAAATCGTGATATTACCTATCACACAGAAATAATAGGAGCTCCAGGATCCTTCAACTTCGGGGGATGCGGTTTGAGACAACCGCACTACATTTTCTGTAAATGTACAGTTTTAGGTGTGTGAGATTTCATTTTCCTCTTTTGCGTTGCACAAGTCTTTGAGGAATTTGGCATACGCAGGTACTTGCTTAATGGCATCAAGAGTGGAATGTTATTTGCACCTGCGTAAACAACTCAATCATTTCATCCATCCTAGCGCTTTCCTAGTAGTGGGAACATTTGGGCTCTAAGCACTGAGGAAATATGCTCTCGGTATGTATGATGCAGGGGATGGTTCATTCTCCAACTTTTTACCTTACCGATCTTTGAACACTTGACTTACAAGAGGCCCATCTCACTCTCTTGGCTTGGTCCCTACCTAGACTTTCCTCTTCTCTACCCTAGATTTACTTCCCTTTAGCCTAATTAGCTCTCAGCCGCTCCGAAGAGTTATCACGGCTTAGCTGTTCATAAAACCCTCTCTGCTGAGAAGAACCACTAGGTTACCTATGACTGACTAGGCAATTGGCCTTGTTCCCTCCTATGACTGCTTCGGCTCATTTGACCAATATGGTGTCTCTAGCTTACTAAGGATTGGGGAATGGAATGTAGAAGCTTGGGTATCTGCTCTAAATCCTGGAACTAGCATTCATGCCAGCTGTTTGTTCCTGCATGGTTTGGAGCATTTGAGCATCATTGATTAGTGAACGACACTGGAGTAGGCTACTGAACGGGAGGTGGGAACCTAGGTTGGATGGGTGGTTGGATTGAAGGTTGCTCCCTATAATTGCCTTGCTGATTGGAAGGATTGTTCCTGTATGGCATATTATTAGGGACATTCTAAGGTGGTTGTGGCTTCCATGAAAAATTAGGGTGGCGTAGCCACCCAGAATTGTATGTGTTCGAGTACGGATCGCTCCGTCTCTGGAAGCCTTGTGCAACTTGCACTTGCTCCTCAAAAGAGTCAGGGGCAGGTTCCTCAACCGGATGGTCAAGAGTGGAGTGCATGGCAAAAACATCATAGTTTGCCTTCTGAGATGATTGTGTAGAGGATTGCCCTTGTATAGATAGAAACTGGTCAAATCGGTGGGCCAACACCTTTAACTTGGAACTAATGTCATCTAACTGTGACACCTCATACACGCCACCCTTCTTGGATGGCTGTTCTGAGATAGGCATTCTAGACGCAGAAATGTGGTGCATTGAATTTTCACTTAAGGTCTCGAAGAGTTGCCATAACTCATTCTCATCCTTGTGCATAAATGTTCCTCCACAAGAGGCGTCTGCCATATTCCTATTCCTCTCGGTCAGTCCGTCATAAAAACTACGAACTAATTGCCACCTAGGGACTGCGTGATGGGGACACTTCCTAAGCATTTCCTTCAAACGTTCCCAACTCTCATAAAATTCCTCGCCATCAAGTTGAGCAAAACTAGTAATGACTCGTCGTATGCTGTTGGTTTTACCAATGGGATAATACTTTTTTAGGAATCCTTGTTGCATTTGGGTCCAAGAGGTAATGGACCCTGCTGCCAAAGAATTGAGCCACTGTTTGGCTCGATCCTTAAGTGAAAATGGGAACAAAATTAAGCGCACGACATCTTCATTCACATGTTGAAGTCTAACTGTGGAGCAAACCTCTAAAAATTCATCTAAGTGTTTGTATGGCTCCTCATTTAAATTCCCATAATAATTTGGCAACAATTGGATGACACTAGTTTTGATCTCATAGTGCTGTGTCTGGACATTGGGGATATGGATACATGAGGCTGAAGTGTAGGTGGTGGGTGCGAAATGTTGGCTAAGGGGCACATGTGCGGGTTCATCCTGGTCAGCCATCCTACGTGCTTGTTTTCTATTCTTCTTACAAGTGCGTTCAATTTCAAGATTCAAAGGTAATAACTCTTCGTTAAAAGACCTTCTAGTTTGCATTCATCAACCAAACACACAAAAGGCTCAACAAGCAACGCAGCAACAATGTCAAAGAAAATAAACTAAATGCAAAACCTAAGAAACAAATTTTACTAAGCACACGAAACAAAACTAAAACAAATCTAAAATCTAACGAAACTATACTCAATGAAATTTCCCACAACAAAATGTTTAATCAAAACTAAATTTATCAATGCAACCTAAAAGAATTTAATACTAAGGACAAAAATTAAATCCTAGGAATAAAAGAAAAATCAAAGGTTAAGAGAATTTCACAATCGGGATGTGCAGGATCTTCAATGCTCACGACACGCTGAAGCGTTTTCCCAATTGCAATTTTCCTGCAAAACAAAAACAAACACAAATGAAACTATTCCAATGAAAATAAAATAAAACAAAGTAAAAATGAAATTACGCAAACAACCTAAAAAGAAAATAATTAACTAAAAATGCAAAGAGACAAACTAAACGGGACACAAATATTAAACAATTCACCCAAACAAATAATCACAAGAAAGAAAATAACACAAACAAAACAACAAAACAACAAAGACTAAAATAAACCTAGAATAAAAACTAATAACTACCCAAACACACAAAGTCAAAAGCACGTTGCTCCCCGGCAACGGCGCCAAAATTTTGTTAGACCGATCGTCACAGTCTAAAAATTAAACCTAAATACCGTAGTAGCGGTAAGCAGGATCGAATCCACAGGGAGCAAGACTAACAACCTAATGTATTTTAAGTAGCGGAAATGAAATTGGCAATGGATTAATGAAACTAAATAGACTAAATGCAAATAATGAAATAGTGCAATTAAAACTAATAAAAACTTTATAATAAAAATGTTGCCGTTACGGTTTTGGTTCGACACGAGACCGACTCACACAATTCTCCTCCACCCTCTACGATCCCCTAAACCTACAAGGCAAGGTAAATCAATGAAATGGTTTCCCGACACTCTAGGTATAATCTATCCTGTCTCACCCGATCACTCAAGTTCGATTGGTTAAAGACTATCATTGAACGTCGATAAACGCTACAAGGCAATACCACTAGTTGGTACGCGATTAACAAATACAATCTGTCAACACGTAATATCCAATCAACCAACTTCACAATAAACGCAACAATAGTAGAAATTAAATTAAATCCAAACACAACTCAATTACAATCGATGCGAAGTAATGTAAGCAATATTCATCATTTAATTATTCCAAACCAACGTTTATCATTCAGCAAGTTCTATGAAAATATTAAATCACAATGGACAACAATATTCATCACAAGTTATGCCCAAATCATATTAAAGTATCGAAATCAATCATGAAACGAAAACAAATATAATCCGAAGCACAATACTACCAAATGTCCTATAATCGGGCTCATCCAACTAGTCGAGAGCTGATGAGGAGAGTCGTGGAGTCAATCCCGATCTCGCCTATGCCGTAACAGACAACCGGGAGCTTAGCCGCTCATGGTGGTGATGACGGAGGCCGAAACGGTGGAAACGGAGCTGACCATGGCGGAGAGGAGGTAACCGACAGCGATATGGTGCGAAAAAGGGGCGAAAACGACCAACGGACAGCCCGGAATACGAACAGCCGCGGTTCGCCGGAAAACGTTAATTTTCCGGCGGGTCTCCGGAAAACGGTGGCGGAAATGGGATCCGAAGGTACCGATGGAAAGCTCTGGTGATGGGGAGTTCAGATCAGGTCCCGGGGAGGTGAGAAGTCGCCGGAAATGAGCAGGATCTGGCCTGGAAGATGAAGAGTCGCGGCGGCTAAATCACGGATTCCGGCGGTTTTCGCGGCGGCTGAAGCTAGGGAAGTGTAGATCCGGCTGTGGGGAAGTGAGATCTACCCTTGGGGAGCTGGAACGTCACCGGAAAATGGCCAAAACTGGCCGGGAAGACGAAGAGTCGCGGTGGAAGACGAAGCGTCGCGGCGTGGTGGTTCTCGGTGGTGGTTTGCCGTGGTGGTTTGCCGTGGCTTTGACGGGATGATGATCTGGGGTCGAGGAAGATGAAGCGTCGCCGGAGGTCGCCGGAATGGAAGATGAAGCGTCGCCGGAAAAGTGAAGATGAACAGTCCCCCCTTTGACGCGATCTGCAGTTTTTCTTTTATACCACATATTGCAAAATTTCAGTTTAGTCCCTGCACAATTAAAAAGTGACAAAATCAGCCCCTTAAAACATGACATTTTACCCCCTAAACAGCATAAATGAGACAAAATCACCCTTAATCCATAAACCACAACCTAATATCAACTCATATACTTTCCAAAATCATTCCAAACACGTTAAATTCATAAGAAAAATATTAGGAAGCGATTTTCGTGAATAAATTCATAAATTCTTTAATTATCTCAATATACTTCAATTTAATCACACATGGGGTATTTTTATCACCAAAATAGAGTCATTTTCATGACTCTAACAGTACGACACCATTAACATCAATTATCCCGGTTCATCCTCGTGCTCATCATCCTCCTCCAACAACAAGAGAAAGAACTTGGCCCTATAGTGATGCCCAGGTTGAAAGCGCTCATCGCAATTATAGCACAAACCTTTGTTGCACCGTTCTTGGATCTATGCCACCGTGAGTTGCTTAACAGACAAGGAATTCGATTGGTTTGGAATTGGCAAAAGGGCTTGCTGCACTGAAGGAACATTAGGAGTTGATTTACTAGGATCGCAAGATTGGGGGCCGACAGATTGCAAGTATAGGTGTAGATCCTGCAGCTTGTCCTCTTGCAAGCGAGCAAGATTCATGGCATGGTTGAGGGTGTAAGGTCGGCAGGACTGCACCTCTCTTCGGATTTCTGGTTTGAGCCTTAATACAAAGCAACTTAGAAGGAACGTACCTGGAATGGAAAAAACTTGATTAGAGAGTTCCTCAAATTCTATTTGATAAGCGACTACAGAACCTGCTTGAGTAAGTTTCGCCAACTGCCCTTGGTAATGCACAAATTCTGAAGGCCCAAAATGAACATCTATATCCCGCAAGAAAGAATGCGAAGAATGAATCTTCCCATTGGAATGCATCTAGCGATACTAGGAGAGACTTGGCCCATCCATGTGGAAGGAAGAGATTAATAACCGGTGCTTGGTAGGGATATTATGGTAATCAAAGAATTGCTTGGCTTTAAACCTCCAGCCACACGGATCCGTGACATCAAAACGAGGGACTTCTAAGCAGAAGGACTTGGGAAAAAAACTCTCGGAAGTCGATCCACGTTGCCCAGTCAAATTTGAAGAGGATTCATCGGAATGATGGTTTTGCTGGCAGGTTTGATCAAACTCATTGTTTAGAGCTGAAATCTACAAAGTAACATCTTGAAAACCATTTGTCAAAACTTCCAATTTCTTTATTAAAGAAGTGAAAGTCTCTGCCTGGGCAAATTGTAGGGCCATAATTTTAGCAACCTGCTCATCCAAAAGACGCAAGCGAGTACCTTCAGCCATAACTAGAGAACGAGAGCACCAATGATAGGGTTTGGGATAGGATCCGTTTATATGAGGAACAGAGACCTCTAAGAACAAGAGATAGAGAGATCAATTGACAAAATTCTTCATTGATAACTACACTCTAGATTTAGGCTATTATATAGCCTTACACTTGACTCCTAATGTCTCCCAAAAGGACTCTAATTGCCTAATTCAAATCTAATAAGATATTCTATCATAATTATAAAAGGATAATAAGATAATCCTAATTCTATTCTAATAAGATAATAACATAATTATTAAAGATTTAACATAATTATAAAAGATAATAATAAAATACTTAACATAATTATCCTAATTCTAAAATAATCCTAACAGTACTTCACCTGAGTCTCATTCTTAATTTTGGTCTTTAATTTTGGGCACAATTTGGGTGGTTCTCCAAAATTTTCAACTCTAAGCGGTATGTTATGGTATAACTTCCTGGAAAATTGTGTTCTCCTCATTTCTAGCAACTTGGCAATGTTTGGCTGAACAAGTGTGACTGTGTAGGAGTTAACTTCGTCTTGATGTCTTCAAACAATTCAAGCCCGCATTTATTTGTGACTATTGCCGACAGTGGTGGGCATCTACAAAAGTAACCAAATCTTTGCTGATAGACACCATCTTAAACCTGAATGACGAAAAATTATAGAATATCAGATATCATTACTAATTAAACCAACAAAATACATTATGTAGAAAGTGACTGATACTTAGGTATTGGTTCCTGTTAGTCAAAGAGCTCTCTGTCCAAATGATCGAAAGTGGTCGACACCTAGGCATCGGTCACTATAAATGACCAAATGGCAGGTGTCGATCACTGATACCTATTATCCAATTGATCAATATCTATTATCGGTCAGTTTACTTCATCACTTCAATTGATCGATAGCTTGTATTCAGTCATGCAAACAGTGACTGATAGCTTGAGTATTAGTCATTGTCAATCATTTGGATAGATGACTTTTCGATCAAATACAACCAACCATGACCAATACCTTAAGTGTCAATCAAAATATGCAGACGACCACATTGCCCCTTATCNAAGTCTAATAAGATATTCTATCATAATTATAAAAGGATAATAAGATAATCCTAATTCTATCCTAATAAGATAATAGCATAATTATTAAAGACTTAACATAATTATAAAAGATACTAATAAAAGACTTAAAATAATTATCCTATTCCTAAAATAATCCTAACAATACTTCACCTATGTTTCATTCTTTAATTTTGGGCACAATTTGGGTGGTTCTCCAAAATTTTCAATTCTAAGCAGTATGTTATGGTATAACTTCTTGGAAAATTGCATTCTCCTCATTTCTAGCAACTTGGCAATGTTTGGCTGAACAAGTGTAACTGCGTAGGAGTTAACTTCGTCTTG
Source organism: Pistacia vera (assembly GCF_008641045.1). Lineage (NCBI taxonomy): Eukaryota > Viridiplantae > Streptophyta > Magnoliopsida > Sapindales > Anacardiaceae > Pistacia > Pistacia vera. The sequence goes on along the minus strand of NW_022195789.1, from coordinate 223,374 downwards.
ATGTCTTCAAACAATTCAAGCCCGCATTTATTTGTGACTATTGTCGACAGTGGTGGGCATCCACAAAAGTAACCAAATTTTTGTTGACAAACACCATCTTAAACCTGAATGACGAAAAATTATAGAATATCAGATAACATTACTAATAAAACAACAAAAATACATTATGTAAAAAGTGACTGATACTTGGGTATCGGTCACTGTTAGTCAGAAAGCTCTCTGTCCAAATGACTGAAAGTGACTGGCACCTAGGCATCGGTCACTATAAATGACCAAATGGCAGGTGTCGGTCGATACCTATTATCCAATTGATCGATATCTATTATCGATCAGTTTACTTCATCACTTCAATTGATCGATAGCTTGTATTCGATGATGCAAACAGTGACTGATAGCTTGAGTATCAGTCATTGTCGATCATTTGGATAGATGACTTTTTGACCGAATAGAACCGACAATGACCAATACCTTAAGTGTCGTTCAAAATATGCAGACGACCACATTGCCCCTTATCGTTTCAAAGTTTGGATCGATATTTGAAAAATATATTGGGTTGAGATTTTTGTTATATTAGGATTTTAAATTAATGTGAGACTAAGAGTTAGAATTGCTTTAATTCATGTGTGTCTTGATTTTTAAGAAGCTTAGTTTTATAAAGTTGTGTAAATTCATCTTCTTTGTTTTTTCATTCGTCTTGTTTAGCATATGGTTATGTCGTAACCTCTGATAAACATCTATACTCTGTCTCTTTTCAAGACTTGGCTTCAACTCAATGACAATAAAGATTAACACATATATGCATATATTAGTTTCTCCTTATGACAAATTTTTTTTTGCCCCATGATGTTGGCAAATTGAAAAGGTACCTTCAACTTAATGCGTCAGTATTACGTTTTTCAGAACTGACGCATTTGTTCGACGTCGGAATAAGATGACATTGATGGACATAATATGATAATTTATTGAAGTGTGTCATAGCGTTGGTTTACATGAGCCACGATGATTGTTACATCTCAATAAATCATATTCCTTGTAGTGATAACTTATACAAATTAATTTATTACAGAAAGGAATTCATATAATAACTTTTAAAGAAAATATTGTTTTAGCAATCTCTGCCCTATTATCAACAGAGAAGAACATAAAAGGATAAATTAATTAAGTTTTTCTTTGAGATCAAAGTCCCGATGCATCGGGAATCTCATCCCAGTTTGGTCAGTTCAAAAAATAAACACATGTTAACCTTTCTTTTCCGAATTATCTAGCCTAGTTTCCACACAAAAATGTCATTTAAGCTTTTATAGAAGGTATGCAGTAGGGTGTTTTGTAGTCCCGAGGATTAGGCAGATTCCAATGTGGGAATGAGGATACCTCATAAATCTAAGAAAAAAAAGTCCAATCAAATACAGTATAGTTTTTGGAGCAATCAGAATATCATCATTTGTTCAACTATTTTGGAACCTTTCAAATACCAGAAAGTCCTTTCAATAGTAACATACTTTTCTTACATTTAATCTTGTATTCAATGTTTTAAAACCCAACTCGAGGTGAAACCTAGCAAAGTGGCCGGGTCTTGGGTTGACCAATTTGATTGGTGTGGCTAGGTCTTGGTTGACCAGTTTGACCGACCGATCAAACTGTTGTCCAAAGGTTTTAAATCTAACAAAAATGCCCCTAAAAATTACTGTAAGTCTTTATATGTTTGAAATCTTGTAAAAACACCCAAATGCCACTGTCGGCGTCGACAAATAGAGCCTGTTTCCAACGACGACAAAGACTCCCATCACCTCGAAAACGCTCCCCTTAGCCTCTTGACCAAAACTCATCTCCCCCCTCCCCCGTTCACCTCCCCAATCACCGACAACAACAGGATTTTTCTGGCAACATTGTTTTGCGATTTTCGATCGATTCACTCACCAAAAATCAACGCCGTTGCCACCATTACACTCACCGATAATTTCTCTTCAAAAACCCTAACATTCAAATCATCAATTGTTCATGGATTGATGTCCTATTTTTTAGGGTTTTGAATAAACAGGAACATTTACAGCCCAACCTGGTGAAGGTTCCGAGTCCCGATTGGGCCGAGACGGGTTTTAAAATAGTGCTTGTGTTAATGCCTTATTTCAATGAAACAGGCTTGGAAGCATTTCCTATGGAATACACCTCCAATTAAGTATGTAACATTTAACATGGTGACTTTGGCTGCTTCGTAATGTTTCGAAGTACCAAATTTTTTTAAACATTTACTTGATGTTTTGAGCTTTAGACATTCCACTTCTCACTCATCTTCTCAGCTAACACCTTTTGATCACTCAGTAACATGCTCTATGTTTTCAACATCTATCGCCTTGCTAGCCTCTTTAACAGGATATGAAATTGAGACACACAAATAGAAAAAATGTTACAGGATTGACAAAACTTCAAATAGGGAATAATAGATCGAGTTGAATGACATAAATCACTCTATATTTTCTGTTAATGCACCTTCGTCAGCGCATCCTCATTAGTTTCCATACTGGAATAAGAAACAACACAAACAGATGAGATATAGCTCGCTTAATGACTCCACATAATTGTTTTTCCCAAGGGCAACATAAGTTTGCTATGTCATACTAAACTATTTAACTTACCAAGTCCATGTGGAGAAAGGTGATGAATTCTAGTGCTAGCAAATAATCTGTTGATTAAAAAGGAAGCCAGAAAAATCATAAGAAGGTGATACTGTGAAATCATGACGAATGTATAAAAGCAAAAACATAACAGATTAAATTTCTTATCTATGTAAACATACTTCTCATATGCAAATTCAATACGGGTATTCTGTAACATCCACACAAAAAAATGTTCTTTTCCAGCATCCTTCTCACCAAATTATGAAACTAAACTCAGTAGGAGAAATGTGAACTTCAACATTCTCGCGTTAACATATATATAAGCAAATAAAATGAATCAACTATCTCAATTCTCAAAGCTTAATAATTGTTTTGGCATACAATGATTGCATAAAGAAGAACAAGTTGGTAGAAGGCCTAGCTTCATAAATTGAAATGAACTTTCTAGAAATCCATACTTTCTTCATATCATCCAAAGTTGTCAATTCACCCTGCAAATGACCAAAACTCCACAAGTGTTAAAAAAAAAAAAAAAAAAAAAAGGGAAAAGGTATTAAAAAGCGTAGAAAATAGATAAATGTAAATAAAAAGAGAACACACACCGTCTCTAAAATTATCAATGTGCCACTTAAAAGGAGAGAGATCCATAGCTTCTAAGACAAAACCAGTCCAATAACTTTACTCAAAAAAAGAAAGTTTAATTGATTTTCCATTAGTCCAATAACTCTGCAAATTAATGAATTTATGGGAAGGCAAACTGTAACTGCCACTTAGCAATCAAAAAAATTTGCAGGAGGCTTATTGGTGAAGAGCCTGATTGAAACAACCATAGTCTGCTTATTCACCCCCATAATTATGGCAACCAAAGAGCAAATAGTAAAGCCAAAAACCTTAGAACCAAGTCAAAATAATCACTCTTCTTTTCTTCCCTATTCTACCCTTCATCCCATCCATTCAAAAATCCCTAAAAACCATGACTGAGTGAAATTTAGAATACAGAAACAAGATCGTCTCAAGAACATTTGTGACCCTAGGCAAAAGTTACTTTGGGGGCCTTCTAATAATATAAGCATATATTAAAAAAATTATTTCTAATATATTTTCTTGCCTTTTGAGATGCAAAATCACTAGGAGAGGTGGACATTGACCAGCGGGCTAACGAGGTTAGGTTGGTGGGGGGATTTGGAGAGCAGATGCTGGAGAAGTGATGGGTGGTGAAATGGGTGATTTCCAATGTTAGGATTGACCAGAAAAGACTGGAGAAGTCATGGCCCAAAAGGTATCGGTGGCCAACTATGGCAGAGTAAACAGATGAGGTATGAAAGGGGTTTTGGTTAGAAGGCTGAAGGGAGGAAGATGGTGGTGTTAGGGAAGGCCAACGATGTCAGGTACATGCCGAAAAGGCTTGAAATGGCTATTGTACGCGGTGGAGCTAGTTGCGAGATTCGTAAAAAATTGGTCAAATTGAGGGCTATTAAGGCTGGGAAAACACTTAGAAAATGATAAAGTGATGGTTCCAGTCGATTTTGGTGAGAAAATCAACCGGAATCAGCTTCGAACGGCCGGCGGTAGAAGAGGAGTGGAGATGATTTATGTGTATGCCGAATTTTGGGATTGAAATAGAGGTGAGTAATTTGAGATATGTAAATGACCATTTTAGCCTTTCATTGTTAAAAGAAATTCAATGTGTTAATTTAGGGGTGTGAATTAGAATATATGAAACTAGAGGTATAAACTTACTATTTCGTCAAACTTTGGGTGGGAATATATGTAAAAACGTTTATAATAAATTTGGGCCTTTCATTTTTTGGAGGAGCCCCTTGGATTGTCCTAGATAAGAAATTATATACTATTTTTATTTTTGTAATATATTCAAAAAAAAAAAAAATTTATAAAAAATTTGGCCCTTTTTTGCCCTATTTTTTTGGGGGCCCTAGGCAGATGCCTCACCTGCCTACCCTTTGAGCTGGCCTTGGTATCATATACTCATTCATTAAGATTCATTTGTAGTTATATATAAAATTTAGTCTATTATTCTCTTAATCCTCAATCTTCCATGACATTGACTATATGAACTTGATAGGGTTTGGGATAAGATCTGTTTATATGAGGAATAAAGATCTCTAAGAACAAGAGATAGAGAGATTAATTGACAAAATTCTTCATTGATAATTACAATCTAGATTTGGGCTATTATATAGCCTTAAGCTTGATTCCAAATGACTCTCAAAAGGACTCTAATTGCCTAATTCAAATCTAATAAGATATTCTATCATAATTATAAAAGGAGTAATAAGGATTAGATCCTTAATTCTTATTCTATAGATAAATAAGTAACATTATTAAAGATTTAAATATTATAAAAGAAATAATATGAAATACTTAACATAAATTATTCCTAATTCTAAAAGAATTCCTAACAGTACTCACCTGAGGCTCATCATTAATTTGCGGTCTTTAATTTTGGGCACAATTGGGTGTGTTCTACCAAAAATTTTAAACTCCTAAAGCGGGAGTATTATGGTATAACTTCTGGGGGAGACATTGTAAGTGTTCTCCTCATTTCTTAGCAACTTGGCCAATGTTTGGAAAACTGAACAAAGTGGTGAATGGTGTAGGAGTAAATCGTCGTGGAGTCTTCAAAACAATTCAAGCCCGCATTATTTGATGACTATGTTGCACTGTACAGTGGTGGGCATTCACAAAAGTAACCAATACTTTGCTGATAGACACCATCTTAAAAACTGAAATGACGAAAAATTATAGAATATAGATATCTTACTAATAAACCAACAAAATACATTATGAGAAAGTGCCGATCCTTAGGTTTGGTTCGTGTTAGGAAAAGAGCTCTCTGCCAAATGCATTCGAAAGATGGTCGACAGACTTAGACGGTCAATATAAATGACAAAATGGCAGGGTGTCGATCAATGATACCTATATCCAATTGATCAAATCATTATTCGGTCAGTTTAATTCTTCATCACTTCACTTGATCGATAGGATTGTCGTTCGGCATGGACTAGGAACATGTGGACTCGTAGCGTGAGTACTAGTCTTTCAATAATTTGGATAGAGGATCTTTTCGCAGTAAAATGTGACGGCACCAAACCATGACAATACCGTAAGTGTCCATCACCAAAATTGAGACGACCACATTGCCCCTTAGGTTTGTAAAGTTTGGATCAGAGATTTGACAAAAGTTATTGAAGGTTGGGCATTTTGTCTATTAGGAGTTTAAATTAATTGTGAGACCTAAGAGACTATTAGAATAGCTTTTAATTCATGCTTGTTGTTTGATTTTAAGAAGCTTTAGTTGTAGAAGTTGTGTAAATTCTCCTTCTTTGTTTGTTCATCGTATCTTTGTGTAGCAATGGTTATGTCGTAGTAACCTCTGATTAAACATGCATACAAGACTCTGTACATCTTTTCAAGACTGGCTTTCAATCAATTGACTCATAAAGATAACACAAATATGAAATGCCTATATTTAGTTTTCCGCTATGACACAATGGTTTTTTGATGCCCCATGATGTTGGGCAAAGTGAAAAGAAGGTACCTTACATTCTTAATGCGGTCAGTATTACTGTTGTTTTCAGAACGGGACAGCATAGTTGGTGTTCGAGTCGGGATAGAATGGACATTGATTGGAACATAAATATGATAATTGTATTCGACAGTAGGTCATAGAGTACGTTGGTTACATGAGCCGATGATTGTTTAAATTTCTCGACATCAAATAGTCTTCCTTGTAGTGATTAACGTCATACAAATAAATTTGAAAAGAAACGCGAATTCATATAATAAATCTTTAAAGAAAATATTGTTTTAGGCCAATCTCTGACCTATTATCAACAAGAGTAAGAGAAAAAAAAGAGAATAAACTAATTTAAGTTTTTACATTTTAAAAGAGACCCTACCGCATCTCGATCACCCGCCCTACCTGCATCGGGAATTCATCCCGGCGTTTGGTGTCACGTTCAAAAAAATAAACACACGACTGGTGAACCTTGTTTTCGAATTAGTCTAGCCAGGGTGTCCACACAAACAAACTGTCAATTAAGCTTTTATAGAAAGTGATCATGCAGTACTAGGTGTTTTGTTTAGTCTCGAGGATTAGGCAGATTCCAAAGGTGGGAAATGAGGATACCTCATAAATCTAAGAGAAAAAAAAGTCCTAATCAAATACAGTTATCATAGTTTTGGGAGCATATAGAATATCATCATTTGTTCAACTATTTTGGAACCTTTCAAATACCAGAAAGCTTTCAATAGTAACATACTTTTTACATTTATCTTTGTATTCAATGTTTTAAAACCCCAACCGAGGTGAAACTAGCAAAGTGGCCGGTTGGGTTGACATTTGATGGGTGTAGGTCTTGGTTTGACCAGTTTGGACATTCCCGGATCAATACGTTGTCCAAAGGTTTTAATCTACACAAAATGCCCTCTAAAAATTTACTGTAAGTCCTATATGTTTGAAATCTTGCAAAAACACCCAAAGACACTGTCTGGCTCGACAAATAGAGCTATTTCCGACGACAAGCACTCCCATCACCTCGAAAAAACGCTCCCTTAGCCTCCTTGACCAAAACTCATCTCCCCCTCCCAGTTCACCTCCCCACGATCCGACAACAAAAGGATTTTTCTTGGGAACATTTGTTTGCGATTTCGATCGATTCACTTCACCAAAAATCACGCCAGTGCCACAGTACACTCACCGATAATTCTCTTCAAACAACTACATTCAATCATCAATTGTCATGGATTGATGTCCTATTTTTAGGGTTTTGAATAAACAGGAACATTTACAAGCACAAGTCCTGGTGAAGGTTCCGAGTCCGATTGGGGCAGGACGGGTTGTAAAATAATGTGTCGTGTTAATGCCTTATTTCAATGAAAAAGGCTTGGAAGCATTTCCTATGGAATACAATCAATAAAGTATGATTACATTTACATGGTGACTTTGGCATGCTTGTGTCGTAAGGTTCGTGATATGATCTACTCAAGTACCAAATTTTTTTTAACATTACTTGATTTTTGAGCTGTAACATGCACTTCTCACTATCTCTCAGCTAACACCTTTTGATCACTCAGTAACATGCTCTATGTTTTCAACATATTATCGCTGTGCAGCCTCTTTAACATGATATGAAATTGAGACACACAAATAGAAAAAATGTTACAGGATTGACAAAACTTCAAATAGGGGAATAATAGATCGAGTTGAAAGGACATAAATTCATCTAGATTTTCTAGTTATGCACCTTCGTCAGCACATCCTCATTAGTTTCCATACCTGAATAAGAAACAACACAAACATATGAGATATAGCTTGCTTAATGACTCCATATAATTGTTTTTCCCGAGGGCACCATAACTTTGCAATGTTAGAGTATCTCAAATGGTGTTCTCAATTTTAAAGAGCATTTTTCATATAAATAAAGAACATTTTCATCGATTTTTGAATATTAAGAACAAAATTTTTATTCAAATCCAATAGACTCTTTAAATTATAAAAGAGATAATATGTTTTTTCAAGAAAGAAACTTAATAGGAAAAATTAATCACAAATAAAATATAGAAACTTGCAATTTATTATTTAAAATTATGATAGAGTGAAATTTGACTCTCTAAATGTTGAAAGTCAAACTCACTCTTTAATTTATATTTAAAGAATAAAAGTCTGTTGGACTCTTATTTTTATGGATTAACTCTTTATAATAAAGAATTTAGGTCATATAAAGAGTCATTTGGAAATACTTTTATAATAAACTATTCAACTTACCAAGTCCATGTGGAGAAAGATGATGAATTCTAGAGCTAGCAAATAATCTGTTAATTAAAAAGGAAGGTAGAAAAATCATAAAATGGTGATATTGTGAAATCATGACAAATGTATAAAAGCAAAAACATAACATATTAAATTTCTTATCTATGTAAACATACTTCTCATATGCAAATTCAATATGGGTATTCTGTAAGGTTCACACAAAAACATGTTCTTTTCCAACATCCTTCTCACCAAATTATGAAACTAAGCTCAGTAGGGGAAACATAAACTTCAACATTCTTGCGTTAACATATATATAAGCAAATAAAATGAATCAAATATCTCAATTCTCAAAGCTTAAGAATTGTATTGGCATATAGTGATTGCATAAAGAAGAACAAGTTGGTAGAAAGCCTAGCGTCATAAATTGAAATGAACTTTCTAGAGATCCATACTTTCTTCATATCATCCAAAGTTGTCAATTCACCCTGCAAATGACCAAAACTCCACAAGTGTTAAATTTTAAAAAAAAAAAAAAAAGGGGAAAAAGGTATTAAAAAGTGTAGAAAATAGATAAATCAAAATAAAAAGAGAACACACATCGTCTCTAAAATTATCAATGTGCCACTTAGAAGGAGAGAGATCCATAGCTTCTAAGACAAAATCAGTCCAATAACTCTACTCGAAAAAAGAAAGTTTAATTGATTTCCGGTTAGTCCAATAACTCTGCAAATTAATGAACTTATGGGAAGGCAAACTGGAACTGCCACTTAGCAATAAAAAAAATTTGCAGGAGGCTTATTGGTGAAGAGCCTGATAGAAACAACCTTAGTCTGCTTATTCACCCCCATAATTATGGCAGCCAAAGAGCAAATAGTAAAGCCAAAAACCTCATAACCAAGTCAAAATTAATCACTCTCTTCTTTTCTTCCCTATTCTGCCCTTCATCCCATCCATTCAAAAATCCCTAGAAACCATGACTGAGTGAAATTTGGAACACAGAAAATTGTAGAGACATTATTTTAAAAAAAAATGTGTTATGCTTTACACATCTAAAACCCAGAAAGAAAATTCAATCAATGAGGAAATCAAAATACCAGAACAATATGCCCCTCCACCATTTTTGCTCTCAAAATACAATACTAGCTACAATAAATGATGGTTAAAATTGCGACATTTAACTTGTGTAAAATGTTTCTGAACACGGCAGAAATATCCTGAATAGAAAAATCTTCCATAAAAGATACACAGCATAACCCTGCAAATGAAACAATATTAATCAGTACAGAAACCGTAGAGCTCCCTATCTGTTATGGCAGCACTTTGACATAGCTTCATATGTATTGTTTCATTTTTTAAAATGTGTAGGACGCTGAGTAGTGAATGTACCTTTAGGCCTTTTCCCCAAATTTTTAGGTCCATAGCACGTCCAATTTATATTTATGCTTAAAGCAACAGTTGACTTTGTACAAATAGGAATAGGAAACAAATGAAAAACAATGCCCCATCAAAATTCTGTCTTTTAGAGTAATGACAATGTAATATATCATCCAAAATATACATTATAATGATGACACTCATTGGTAGGTGAGCAATCAACAAACCAGAGATTTCTTGCACCATGTAACAAGACTCAATGCTAGTGCAATATCCACTTCCTTACTGTCTTAGTCAAAAAATTTGGAGTCAACTCAATGCTAGCGCAATATCCACTCCCTTACTATCTCAGACTTAATGCTAGTCAATATCCACTCCCTTACTGTCTCAGCCAACTCAACCCCCACTAGCTCAATCAAAAAATTTGGAGTCAAGAACATTCTTCCAAGTTCTAACTAACCATGAAAACTTAGTGATATGGATATACCAAGCACACAAGCACACTGACCAAAATATTAAATAAAAACAATGTCAGGCCTAAAACAACAGTAAATAATAACAGACCACATCTAAAATATGTCAACTAGACCTCACCCTTAGCATAGAAGAAGATCCTCTCATCTGCACAATAACCTTTTATGAATTTATCAATACTGAAGTGATTCCATGCGTAGAATGTGAAGCTTTAATAGGCATGTAGATTATTATAGGACTAGAAGGGGAATGAACAGTTGCTGCAGATCCATTTTATAGTTTATAGTACTCTTGATAAGATCTCTATCTTGTTATCTCACGTGTCCAGGTATCCACAAAAATGATGTAAAGAGAAGCAATATGATTTCAAACAATAAGGAAGAAGATTAACAAGAATTTTATATGACTTCTCTTTGGGTTAAAATGCAACTAAACCAAATATTTTGGATATAGCATTCTTTCTCATTTGACTGTGGATAAATGACCATTGTTTTAAATTACAATCTTTAGATAGATTTCATAGATTGTTTATGAAAACTCACTTAATACCTATATAGTGCCCAATGTTTAAAGAAGAGGTATACTCAAAAATATTGAAAATTGAAAAATCATCAGCAAGCAAAGAAGAGATAGTAGAATTAATCAAATAATTGTAGATTGAGGATTTTCTTTTTTAGGCAAAAATGAGCACTAGGAGATTATTTTAGTTCATACATCTTAAACTGAAACTAAAAGGTTATACATACCTGCTCATTCTGATTGGAACAAGAATCTTCTGCTTACATAGTTGAAGACTTCACTTAAGTTGGTGTTTCTTGACAGAATTATCATCCCACAAACTCAGACAACTTAAATTATCAAGACACAATTAGGAAACTTCCAACTGCAAAGTGGTATTGTCTACTCCCTAATAGATATTATAAGAAAACATTAACNAATTGCCTAATTCAAATCTAATAAGATATTCTATCATAATTATAAAAGGATAATAAGATAATCCTAATTCTATCCTAATAAGATAATAGCATAATTATAAAAGACTTAACATAATTATCCTAATTCTAAAATAATCCTAACATTGCCTCTCCCTTCAGCTTAACCTTGTCCTCAAGGTTGCAAGGTACGACACCATTAACATCAATTATCCCGGTTCATCCTCCTGCTCATCATCCTCCTCCATCAACAAGAGAAAGAACTTGGACCTATAGTGATGCCCAGGTTGAAAGCGCTCATCGCAATTATAGCACAAACTTTTGTTGCACCATTCTTGGATCTATGCCCACCATGTCAGAAAATATCGATAACATGCACCTTTGAAACGTTGCCAGTGCATTGCACAACCCGAAGGGCATGCAACGAAAGGCAAACGTACCAAAAGGACATGTAAACGTGGTCTTTTCTTGGTCTTCAGGGGCAACTGGTACTTGGTTATATCCGGAATAGCCATCCAGAAAACAATAGAAAGCTTGCCCTGTAAGTTTTTCTAGGATTTGGTAAATAAATGGGAGCGGAAAATGATCTTTCCTAGTGGCTAGGTTGAGCGTCCTATAATCAATGCAAACTCTCCATCCTGTAGGAGTACGGGTAGGAATTCGCTCACTTTTTCATTTTCAACAATGGTGAGGCCACTCTTCTTAGGTACAACATGGGTTGGACTCACCCATTGGCTGTCGGATATAGGGTAAATGATACCCGTATCAAGCCATTTGATCACCTCTTTCTTCACCACCTCCTTCATGTTCGGGTTTAACCTTCTTTGAGCTTCATGCACCGGTTTAGCATTCTCCTCACAAAATATGTGATGCATGCACAAAGAAGGGCTAATCCCTCGCAAATCGGCTACCGACCAACCGATTGCTTTCTTATGTGTTGTCAAGACCGCCACTAATCTTTCCTCTTGCTCACTATCTAAGTTGGCGGCAATGATCACGGGTAAGGTCTTGTTGGGTCCTAGGAAAACATACTTTAGAGTATCAGGCAAAGCCTTCAACTCTAAGACTGGTGGAGACTTAATTGACCTCAGTTGTGTCGTCTTAGACAAAGATGGTAAGGGTTCATACTTGCTGTTCCAAGGTCGACGCTTTAGAGTGGGCGACCTAGCTATATACGCACTAACCTCCTGAATCTCAGACACGACACTCAAGCTAGATATCTCTTCAACAAATGGATTCATAAGAGTATAAATTGCATCATCACATAACATCTGTGGGGCGTGAGCCTCCACTAGACTATCNGAGAGTAATCTTTCCTCCACTAAAAGCCTAGTAGAAGAACCAGAGGTCCTTACTGTGTCTATATCAGACAGTGCTAGAGAGTGGGTATTAGACTTAGGGTGATCATTCCATATGAACCCAAACAGATAATGGTTTCAAGATTTTGAAGACTATGAAAATGAGATTGTGTTTGTGGGGAATAACAATGCTTGTAGAGTAAAAGGTATCGGTAGTATAATACTCAAGCTTAGTGGGGGGAAATTTATAAAACAAACTAAAGTTAGGTTCATCCCTGAACTCAAGAGGAACATTATCTCATTAGGAACCTTAGATGAAATAGGTTTTGCTACAGGGCTGAAAATGGGTGGTTGAATGCATATAGAAACCAAAACCTGATTCTGAAAGGGGGAAAAGAAATGGCTTATATATCCTATGTGATGATTTCTATTCAGATTGTTTCAATACTGCCTTAGTCTGCTTAAACCTGTCAATTACTAAAAAATGGTACCTTAGAATGGGCCATATAGGCCAAAAAGGGTTAAATATTCTGAGTAACTACGGAATGTTTGGTAAAGAGTCTGTTTCCACCCTAGAATTCTGCGAGAATTGTGTTTTAGGTAAGCAACATAGGGTGAGCTTCCCAAAGAGAACTCACCTAGCCACTAGTTGCTTTGAGTATCTCCATTCTGATCTGTGGGTGAAAGAATTCATGCTTAGAAAGGGTAAAATTGGTGTAAAACATGGTATAAGGTCATATGACATGTTATTGAAACTAAAGGGGTGAAATTGTTACCTTTTATGCTTTACAACTTTTGTAACTTGAAAAGGAGTTCAAGATCTTCAGCAAATTTAATGAGAATCCTCAAAGTAAAGTCCACCCCAAGATGAAGAAAAGAGAGCCGGCCTTGAGAGCTCAAGACAGAGATTTTCAATCAAAATGAAAAATTAGATTAAATTTGGGAATATCACTTATTTATATACAAGGACCATTTTGCAATAATTTGAAATTGCTCTCAAGTCCTTGAATTAATATGAATCTTCTATTAACCCTTAATACAAATTTAATATTGTTTTCAAGTCTTTGAACTAATTTCAATTAAATGTTAACTCTTAATATTAAATCGTTATTGATCCAAGGTCCTTGAAATCATTTCAATTTAATATTAACTTCTTAATATTAAATCCTTGATTTAAACAAATTTATAATCAAGGCATATAAAATAATCTCATTTAATATTTGACTCATTACTGAATTCAATTCAATAATATATTTTAGTCCATAATTGAATCTAATCCAATAATGAACAAATTAACTTATTACGCTTGGAAAGTGCTAACTTCCATGAGTAATCATTTCTCACTAATACATAAATTCGGATACACAAGTTTACATCTGAATATCATTAACCTTTAATGATATGTATTACTCTCTCTTCTCATACTTGTTTTTTAGGTGTGACCACTTAGGTTCAATATAACCTAGCCATGGGCCCAATATCGCAATCCGATATGTTTCATGATAACTCTTTATGATAAAAACTCCCACCGATCATGGTAAGCATCTAGCAATGCTCCATAGCCCTTAAGCCACAATGACGTTAAACTCCAATGAACCTTTTTTCCCAATCGTACATTTTATGCAGTAAAATCCCTTCGTCGTGTAATCTCGATTAAGTATAGGTTCATGGTATGTCAAAACCCTTAACTTAATCTTTATCCAAATTGTCAATCAATACAATAGAACGTGTTATCATGAAACTCCTTTTCATATGACTATTTTGTACTCTGGTCAGAGATTTCCTTTTCCCAATGTTTATTGACATTCGCCTGGGAACTCGGGACCAAACTATTTCGAGTCAACAAATCCCATCTTGACCATCACTTGTCCTCGCACATGAATAATATATGATCAAACCGGCTTCTTACACAAGACATGACTAGTCTCATGTATATACAACATATGAATCATATGCATTCTATGTCGAGTCCAACCATGATGTTTCAGGTCTAACGATCAGTGGTACACTAGTACGATCCTACGATGTGTCATTGACCACATTCTAAATGTCCATGTGATTCATAGTAATCAGTCATATTCGATAAACAATTCACCAACCTTTTATCCATGTTAATGCCTTAGTGATATACCTCTTATAATCATCCACACTAATACCATCACATGATATTCAATTGAGGCATTCAACATGTCTACTATGAAATGTTATTGCCCAATTAACATTACTTACATAAGGAATGCTTCGATGATTTGATCTTCTAAAGATCCGTATCATCCATACATTTCACATGCATTATAAATAGTATAAATGGAGCAGTAAACAACATGTGAAAACAAAACTCTTTCTTCCATTCTCAAAAGAGTATTTACAAGATATAATGCCCTGAAACCGACAACATGATTGGTTCCTAGGGCATACACTAACAGTGGGGGCCTGAAAAGTCAGGTTCCATGGGGGAAACAACTATTTTATGTCTATTGTGGATGATTACAATAGAAAGGTGTGGGTCTACCTTCTAAGAACTAAGGATCAAGCCCTGTCCAAGTTTAGGGAGTGGAAGTTACTTGTAGATAATTAGTTAGAAAAGAGAGTGAAAGCCTTAAGAACTAATAATGGCCTAGAGTTCTACGATGCTGAATTTGATAGATTTTGTAGTGAGCAAGGCATTCTAAGGCATAGAACAATAAGAAAAACTCATCAGTAAAGTGGGGTTGCTAAGAGGACGAATAGGACCCTCCTAGAAAAGGTAAGATGCTTATTATTCACCTCAAGGTTGCCAAATATCTTTTAGGGAGAGGCCTTGGCCACTGCAGCCTACCTGATAAACAGAAGTCCATCCACAGCTATAGATTTCAAATGCCTCGAAGAGGTGTGGGTTGGGAGAAGGCCTGATCTTAGTCACCTAAGAGTGTTTGGGTGTGCAGCCTATGCACACACAGTAGGAGGGAAGTTAGAGTCCAAGTCCACAATCAAGAAGGGATTAAAGGATATAGACTTTGGGATAGAGAGTCACCACGGGTAAAAATCATCATAAGTAGGGATGTGGTGTTTAATGAAGGTCTATTAACCATGATGAAAATTCAAACCACTCCATTGAGATTACACAAAATTGAGGTGGAGCCTATGGTACAGCAAGTTGAACCACCCCAACCTAAAGATGAACATGTCCTTGAAACTCAACCAAGAGCCAATGGTCCTGAATTAGAAGATAAAGAAGCTATAGCAGATGCACATGAACCACAACATGATGAACTGGGGCATTATCAACTTGCAAGGGACATAATAAGGAGAGAGGTAAGGCCCCCTGCCAGATTTTCATATGTTGAACTAATTTTTATATCCTCAATTGTAGGAATGGAGGTGCAGAGGACAGAACCTGACTCATATGAGGAAGCTATGAGTTCCAGGAGAAGGAAAAAGTTGAGGGAAACAATGGAAGAGAAAATGAGGCCACTTGAGGTAAACAAAACCTAGTCCTTGGTTCCTAAACCAAAGGACCAGAAGTTGATCCAGTGTAAATGGTTGTTTAAGATAAAATATGGTGTTTTGGCTACTGACCTACCTAGGTGCAAAGCTAGGTTAGTGGCTAAGGGGTACACCCAACGTGAGGGGATATACTTCAATGAAGTCTTTTCCCTCGTAGTAAAGTACAAGACCATTAAACTAATGTTTTCCATAGTAGCCCATCATAACCTAGAGTTAGAACAAATGGATTTGACCACTACCTTCTTGCATGGAAATTTAGAAGAGAAAATTTACATGTGCTAACCGGTAGGCTTTGTAGACTATAGAGTACTTGACCATGTTTGCCTCTTGCATAAGTCCTTATATGGGCTGAAACAGTCCCCTAGGCAGTGGTACAAAAGGTTTGACACTTTCATTCTAAGCATAAGGTTTACTAGGAGTAGATATGATAGTTGCTTTCACTTTACCTTGAATGAGAACATGCCTATATATCTACTATTGTATGTGGATGATATGTTGCTAGTTAGATAGTCTAAGTCAAAGATACTTGAACTAAAGGGCATACTCAAGGCTGAATTTGACATGAAAGACTTAGGAAACGCAAAGAAGATTCTAGGAATGATTATAACTAGAAATAGGAGCAAATATGAGCTGAAAGTTAGTCAACAATCATACCTTAGTAAATTGGTATCAAAGTTTGGAATGGCAGATTCCAAACTGGTTTTTATGCCTCTTGCAAACCATTTTGTGCTAAATAAGGGTCAATGCCCAAAAACTGAAGCAGAATTAATAAAAATGGAATATGTCCCCTATGCTAATGTAGTTGGATCCTTGATGTATGAGATGATAAGCATTGGACCGTATCTATCTTTTGCCATTTCTTTGTTGAGTTGATTTATGGCTAACCCTGGCAATGAAAACTAGGCTGCCTTAAAGTGGGTGTTAAGGTATATTAACAGTTCTTTGAATGTTGGGTTAGAGTTTTGTAAAAAGCATGCTTCACTTGACTTGGTTGGCTTTGTAGATTCGGATTTTGTAGGTGACAAGGATACTAGAAAGTCAACTACTTCGTATTACTTCACTCTTGGTGGAAATTGTATAAGCTGGAAGTCTCAGCTTCAGCCTATAGTGGCACTCTCATTGACTGAAGCTGAGTATATTGCCATTGCCGATGTGTTCAAGGATGCCCTTTGGCTGCAAGGTTTATTAGCTTAATCAAATCTGACAGAGGGGAAGGTAATCATATACTCTGACAGTCAAGGCGCAATACGCTTAAGCAAGAATCCAATTTATTATGAAAAGACAAAGCAGGTAGATGTTTGCTTTCATTTTGTAAGGGACTTAGTCATTCAAGGAGTGATTGACATGAGGAAAATTTCCACTGAAGATAATCCTGCTGATATGGGAACAAAGATTCTCTCCCCTGCCAAGTTCAAGCACTGCTTGGACTTCTTGTTCGTGAAGTAAGCAGTGGGGGGCAAGAGCTATGAGGGATCTGGTTGGGGCTTACTGTACTAGAGGAGTTTCAAGCATTCAGGGTGGAGATTGTTGAAGTGAATGCTCGAAACGTCACTGTATGGGAGATTAGTGGAACGTTGTCGTTTGGGTCAGTTTTGATCCGGATCCCGACCATAGATCCAACTTCGATCGAATGGTTGGAGATCACTCTATGGGTCAACGATATAAAAGGGAAGAAAAAATTTCAGTTCACCCCAATTCTCTCTTCGAAGCATTCTTTGTAGTTGTTGTGTTCTCTGATTAGGGTTTGAAAAATTGATATGAAATTGTGTTGTAACTTTAGTGATTCTTGAGTGATTGGGTGTTAATCATTCGATGAAGGGCATGATAACTCTTCTTCTAGGGATTCCAGGTAGAGTCTCTCTAGGGTCAGGTTACGGGTTGTTTTCAGGTTGACAGAGGGAGATCTTGGGCGTTTTCTTGAATAGGGTTGTAATTGTTGATTCAATATTAGTAGTAGTGCAGCGAGCTCCCCACTTCCGGAGCTCAACGTGGATGTAGCTTGCTCAAATCGTCAGCAAGTGAACTAGGGTAAATCTTGGTGTTTGTGTGCTTTTTTATTTAATTCTTGTGTGTTTGTTATAGTTTGTTTTCAGATTTTTGGCTTAACAGTTACAATTCATGAACTCAAACACAAAGTATACAACATCGTTTTCCTTCACAAGTTCTTTGAGCTTCACAATGTTCAGATGATTAAGTTTCCGTAGTGACTTCACTTTCCTCAAATTCTTGCATTCCTCCCAGGAATGATACCTTTTCTTCAATGATTTGATCGCCAAAACTTCTCCAGATTGCTTATTGATAGCTTTCCATACGCTTCTAAAAGTTCCACTGCCAATTTCTTTTATGAAATTGTACCTCTCCATGGTTACTTTTAGAACAAGTAACAACACGAAACAGATTTTTCTTTACTCAAGAAAAGCTCATAGGAGAACAAACCTAGGAATTTGCTGACGCTGCCCAAGCTTTGAAGCCTTTATAGAATCCGCAGCCTCCATAGTGAAATCTTTCTAGAAGAAGAGATTTCTAAACTTTCTCAAGAAACCCATGAATAGCAACGAGAGAAGGATGTTTAAGAACTAAAATCTAAGCAATTTTCTCAGGTGAAGTAATATATATTTAGTTTTGGGGAGTTTGAAGACAATATATATCTAGACAACATAAGGATTGTATTTATATTGAATCCTGGAGTTATTTAACTTGAAACGAAGGCTTTTTGAATGGAGAATATTTCCTTTATCACCCCTGAGTTTTGAAAATTGAATTCTTAACACCATTCTTATTCAACTAATGATTGTTTTATTATTTTGCCCTTTTTCAACCATGATACTTTATTATCCGGAGTTACAATAATGCATAATTTTTTCTTTTTTTAAACTTTTAAAGAGATTATATTGTACTAATTTCTTGATAAAAAAAAAGTTTCTAATTAATTTTTTTTATAGAAAAAAATTGTTGGTTATCTAGTTAAGAAAATGTCTTACTGTCGACTTAATGCAAAACAATGTCAAAATATTGATTTATCTTTTCAAACCAAACTCTCTTTGAATGAAAACTAAACAACATTACAACAATTTTTTTTTTTTTTTTATATATATAATGAGTTCCAGTTAAATAAGCTCCTTTAATCCATAGATAGTTGGGATATTGTAGCTCGTTTTCCTATTTGTTCCCATATAAAATTGTATCTCTTTAGGAAAACTCTTTAATAAAGAATACAATTCTAAATAGGAATAGAATTATAAGAGTCCAATTAGGAATTGAAATATGAATCCTATTAAGAACAGAATATCTCATATACTACCTATAAATTAGGGGTGATAACCAATTCAAGGTTATGAGAGAATGTGAGAATATTGGGTATTTGATGTAAGGGTTATTAAACACCATGAGTAGAGTGTCTTAGAAACTATGGTTGTTTTCGCTCTAGGTTCTAGGTTGAGCATGGTTAGAAACTAGGATGTTTCCTTTTGATTTTATGCACTGGGTTTATGGTGTTGTGTACTCTTCTATATCGTGTTCATGAAACTATAGTGGATTTCTCTCATCCGTGGATGTAGGCAGGTTAAACTCAACCAATTAGACTGCTGAATTTGGTAGTTTAAGAGGATACTAATTCGTTTTATAATTAAGTATAATTGGCTTGAAATAAGAGATGACCTAGCCTTCCAAAATATAAACCAACTTTTGTTCATCTTTATTCCATCTCCGGAATAGAAAAAAGAAAAAGAAAAAGAAAGAAACCTACAGAAGATAGGAGGGAAGGTAGAAGATAAATCATTGCCGAGTACAAAAGATTTCGAGGAAAGAGGCATCAACATTGATCCAAACTGGACCAATTTTCAAGTTTTATTGGTGGTTGCAGGTTTGGCTTCTTTGAAATTGAAAGAAGATCACTTGATGAAGAAGAAGAAGAAGCAGAAGAAGAAGCAGTCGCCTGTCAAGAGTAATGGGTTCTTGAAACTTGATGAAGGAAAAAAACAAGAATGCTTCAGGAATTTGTCCAGTGCTAGGCTTTCACCTCAAAAGGTTGGGAAACTTCTCGGTGATGCCATGAAAAGCTAGAGAGTTTTCAATGATGAAGAGCATGGAATTTATCAGCAGAAGAAGAGTTGAAAGGAGAAGTCAACTTGATTGATATCCCGGAAAGTTTGAAGGAATATATCGAAAAGAAGCGGAATGGTACTGAAATGAAGCGGCTAATACATAAATTTTTGTACCCTTGGGATGTTAAAAACAGGTTGTCCATTCCTGTGAATCAGGTAGAGCAAGAGTTCTTGACTCTAGAAGAAAGGAGATTATTCAGAAAGGAGGAAAGTTGAAAGTGTTTTTTATTAAGCCTTCACTTGAAGTTTGTGTAATAGTTATGGCGAAATGGAATAGTTCATATGTGTTGATAACAGAATGGAATAATGTTAAAGTTCGGAATGAGTTTAAAGAAGGTGATGAAGTCCAAATATGGTTGTTCAGGTCCCCGGAAAAACTTTCTCTTGCCCTTGTCATTCTTCGGAGAAGCTGATACGAAGGTGGTGATGACGTCTTGGGTAAGACAAGTATATCATCTTCCTGTGTTATATACTCATTCATTAAGATTCGTTTGTAGTTATATAGAAAATTTTGTCTATTATTCTCGAAATCCTCAATCTTCCATGACATTGAATGTATGTACTTGATAGGGTTTGGGATATGATATGTTTATATGAGGAACAAATACCTCTTAAGAAAAAAAGATAGAGAGATTGATTGACAAAATTCTTCATTGATAATTACAATCTAGATTTAGGCTATTATATAGCCTTACACTTGATTCCAAATAACTCACAAAATGACTCTAATTGTCTAATTCAAATCTAATAAGATATTCTATCATAATTATATAAGGATAATAAGATAATCCTAATTCTATCCCAATAAAATAATAGCATAATTATAAAAGACTTAACATAATTATCCTAATTCTAAAATAATCCTAACATTGCCTCCCCCTTCGACTCAACCTTGTCCTCAAGGTTGCAAGGTATGACACCATCAACAGCAGTTATCTTGGTTCATCCTCATGCTCGTCATCCTCCTCCATCAGCAAGAGAAAGAACTTGGCCCTGTAGCAATGCCCAGGTTGAAAGCGCTTATCGCAATTATAGCACAAACCTTTGTGGCGCCATTCTTGCATCTGTGCCACCGTGAGTTGCTTAACAGGCAAGGAATCCAATTGTTTTGGAATTGGCAAAAGGGCTTGCTGCGCTGAAGGAACATTAGGAGTTGATTTACTAGGATCGCAAGATTGAGGGCCAACAGATTGCAAGTATAGGTGTACATCCTGCAGCTTGTCCTCTTGCAAGCGTGCAAGACTTATGGCATGGTTGAGGGCGTGAGGCCGGAAGGATTACACTCCTCTTCGGATTTCTGGTTTAAGCCTTAATACAAAGCAACTTAGAAGGAACATACTTGGAAGGCCAAAAACTTGATTAGAGAGTTCCTCAAATTCTGTTTGATAAGCCACTACAGAACTTGCTTGAGTAAGTTTCACCAACTGTCCATGGTAATCCACAAATTCTGAAAGCCCAAAACAAAAATCTAAATCATGTAAGAAAGAATGCCAAGAATGAATCTGCCCAATGGAATGCATCCAGCGATACCAGGAGAGAGCTGGCCCCTCCATGTGGAAGGAAGAGATCGTCATTCGTTCGATAGGGATATTATGGTAATCAAAGAATTGCTCGGCTTTAAACCTCCAGGCATGCGGATCCGTGCCATCAAAACGAAGAACTTCTGAATGAAAAGACTTGGGAAAAAAACTCTCAGAAGTCGATCCCCGTTGCCCAGTCAAATCTGAAGATGATTCACCGGAATGTTGGTTTTGCTGTCAGGTTTGATCAAACTTGTTGTTTAGAGCTAAAATCTACAAAGTAACATCTTGAAAACCACTTGTCAAAACTTCCAATTTCTTTGTTAAAGAAATGAGAGTCTCTGCCTGGGCAGATTGTAGGGTCGTAATTTTAGCAAGCTGCTCATCCAAAAGATGCAAGCGAGTGCCTTCAGCCATAACTAGGGAACGAGAGCACCAATGATAGGGTTTGTGATAGGACTTGTTTATATGAGGAATAAAGACCTCCAAGAACAAGAGATAAAGAGATTAATTGACAAAATTCTTCATTGATAACCACAATCTAGATTTAGGCTATTATATAGTCTTACACTTGACTCCAAATGACTCCCAAAAGGACTCTAATTGCCTGATTCAAATCTAATAAGATATTCTATCATAATTATAAAAGGATAATAAGACAATCCTAATTCTATCATAATAAGATAATAGCAAAATTATTAAAGACTTAACATAATTATAAAATATAATAATAAAATACTTAACATAATTATCTAATTCTAAAATAATCGTAACAATACTTCACATGTGTTTCATTCTTTAATTATGGGTCTTTAATTTTGGGTGGTTCTCCAAAATTTCAACTCTAAGCAGTATGTTATGGTATAACTTCCTAGAAAATTGTATTCTCCTCATTTCTAGCAACTTGGCAATGTTTGGTCAAACGAGTGTAATTGCGTAGGAGTTGACTTCATCTTGATGTCTTCAAACAGTTCAAGCCTGCATTTATTTGTGACTATTGCCGACAGTGGTGGGCATCTACACAAGTAACCAAATCTTTGCTGACAAACACCATCTTAAACTTGAATGACGAAAAAATATAGAATATCATCACTAATAAAACCAACAAAATACATTATGTAGAAAGTGACTGATACTTAGGTATCAGTCACTGTTAGTCAGAAAGCTTTCTGAATGACCGAAAGTGACTGGCACCTGGGCATCGGTTGCTATAAATGACCAAATGGCAGGTGTCGGTCACCGAAACCTATTATCCAATTGATTGATATCTATTATCAGTTTACTTCATCACTTCAATTGATCGATAGCTTGTATTCGGTGATGCAAACAGTGACTGATAGCTTGAGTATTAGTCATTGCCGATCATTTGGATATATGACTTTTTGACCGAATAGAACTGACAATGACCAATACCTTAAGTGTCGGTCAAAATATGCAAACGACCACATTGCCCCTTACCGTTTCAAAGTTTGGATCGATATTTGAAAAATATATTGGATTGAGATTTTTGTTATATTAGGATTTTAAATTAATGTGAGACTAAGAGTTAGAATCGCTTTCATTCATGCGTGTCCTAATTTTTAAGAACCTCAATTTTATAAAGTTGTGTAAATTCATCTTCTTTGTTTTTTTATTCGTTTTGTTTAGCATATGGTTATGCCTTAACCTTTGATAAACATTTATACTCTATCTCTTTTCAAGATTTGGCTTCAGCTCAAGGACATTAAAAATTAACACTATATGCATATATTAGTTTCTCCTTATGACAATTTTTTTAAGTTGTGATCACTGTTTTAAAAAACGACCAGATAAGAGGCTCGGTAAGATGCGGGGTCACGTGTCAACCGGTCCAACTGGTTGGACCGACTGGTTAGACCGATGACATCAGCATACTAACATCATGCTTAGATCAGAAATAAAAGATGAACTGGAAATTTTAAACCCATTTTTATTATTCAATATAACTTAAGGAAATTAAATTAAATAGAAGAAAAAACAAGAAGAAAGGCACAGATTTGCAATCCAAAACAGCCACCTAAACTAACCTCAAAAGAGGTCTATATAAAAAAGATGGCAGCACAAAACCTTTGGAGGACTTCAGAAGAACAAAAAAAAAAAAAAAAATGCACATGCTGCACACAAACAACACAGCCCCCAAAAAAGAGCCCAACACCAGCGCCACAAAAGCAAACTCTAGTAAAGGATTGCAACTCCAAACCGAAGGAATCCCAAAGCCACAACTGCAGACTTCCAGTAGCAGGGAGCCGTAGCAGAGAAAACTCCAGCACCCCTGAACAACGCCCAAATCTCGGCACTACGGGGCAAAAATCCGCAAAGAATTGCAACCCCCAACAAACGCAAAGACCAGCACCACAACTGCATGAATCCAGAGAAGAGAGCTGCATGACTGAAGACTCCAGACACGCAAAAGAAGAAGAAGCTGAGGGGAAAAGCCAATACAACCAATAGACCCAAACAAAAAACTCTCAACCAAGAGGGGAACAGACCCGGGCACCAACACAAAGAAAAATCCAAAAAGCTATTGATGTTGGATGGGTGTTCTCGTGTTTGTTTCTTTGCTTGTTACTCTACCAATCTTTGAACTTAAAGAAAAACTAACCTTGATGAGTTTGATCTCCTTCCTAGTTTGTTCTCCCTACTCACGTGGTGTTGGTATTACCGAAGTAATGATGAAGTGGATGCTGCACTTTGGAGATGAAGATGGAAGCTACGGTTTACGGTTTGGAGAGAGAAGAACAAAATGAAGCAAATTAGGTTTGGAATTGGTTTTTTAGGGATTAGATTTGCTAGTTAGTGAACCGGTTTAAGCCCCGGGCCGGTCGGACCGATGGGTTGACACTATTCATCTAGTCTGTTACCGGTCTAAAGCAGGTTTTATATTATTTTTGGTTTTTATTTTAACCCAAATTGGAGTTAAAATCGGGTTCAGTCGAACTGAACGGTCTGATCTGACTTTTAAAACAGTGGTCTCAAGTTGACCCGTTTGACCGACGGGTCAAACTGGTGTCCAAAGGTTTTAAATCTAACAACAATGCCCCTAAAAATTATGTAAGTCCCTATATGTTTGAAATCTTGCAACAACACCCCAAACACCACCGTCGGCGTTGACGAATATGACCTGTTTTGGATTACTACAACACTTCCCATTAACCACGAAAACGCTCCTCTTAGTCTCCTAACCAAAACCCATCTCACCCCTCCTTCGTTCACCTCTCCAATCGCTAACAACAATAGGATTTTTTAGGCAACATTGTTTTGCGATTTTCGATCGATTCACTCACCAAAAATTGACTCAGTTGCCACAATTGCACTCATTGACAGTTTCTCTTAAAAAACCCTAACATTCAAGCCTTCAATTGTTCATGGATTGAAGTCCTAATTTCTAGGGTTTTGAATAAATAGGAACATTTACAACCCAACTTGGTGAAGGCGCCGAGTCTCGATTCAACTGGTTGGGCCAGGATGGGTTTTAAAACAATGCTTGTGTTAATGCCTTCTTTCAATGAATCAGGCTTGGAAGCATTTCCTCTGGAATACACCACCAATAAAGTATGACACATTTCACATGGTGATGTCTGACCTTTGGCTGCTTTGTCATGTTTCTAAGTACCAAATTTTTTGAAACATTTACTTGATGTTTAGAGCTTTGGACATTCCACTTCTCACTCATCTTCTCAACTAACACCTTTCGATCACTCAGTAACATGCTCTATGTTTTCAACATCTATCGCCTTGTTGGCCTCTTTAACAGGATATGAAATTGAGACACACAAATAGAAAAAATGTTACAAGATTGACAAAACTTCAAATAGGGAATAATAGATCGAGTTGAATGACATAAATCACTCTATATTTTATGTTAATGCACCTTCGTCAGCACATCCTCATTAGTTTCCATACCCAAATAAGAAACAACACAAACAGATGAGATATAGCCCGCTTAATGACTCCATATAATTGTTTTTCCCAACGGCAACATAATAATCTGTTAATTAAATAGTATGTTACGTTATAATAAACTATTTAACTTACCAAGTCCATGTGGAGAAAGGTGATGAATTCTAGTGCTAGCAAATAATCTGTTAATTAAAAAGTAAGGCAGAAAAATCATAAGAAGGTGATACTGTGAAATCATGACGAATGTATAAAAGCAAAAACATACTGCTCATATGCAAATTCAATACAGGTATTCTGTAAGATCCACACAAAAATATGTTCTTTTCCAGCATCCTTTTCACCAAATTATGAAACTAAACTCAGTAGGAGAAACATAAACTTCAACATTTTTGCGTTAACATATATATAAGCAAATAAAATGAATCAAATATCTCAATTCTCAAAGCTTAAGAATTGTATTGGCATACGGTGATTGCAAAAAGAAGAACAAATTGGTAGAAGATCTAGCTTCATAAATTGACATGAACTTTCTAGAAATCCATACTTTCTTCAATATTATCCAAAGTTGTCAATTCACCCTGCAAATGACCAAAACTCCACAAGTGTTAAAATAAAAAAAATAAAAAAGGGAAAAAGGTATTAAAAAGCGTAGAAAATAGATAAAGATAAATAAAAAGAGAACACACACCGTCTCCAAAATTATCAATGTGCCACTTAAAAGGAGAGAGATCCATAGCTTTTAAGACAAAATCAGTCCAATAACTCTACTCGAAAAAACAAAGTTTAAATGATTTCCAATCAGTCCAATAACTCTGCAAATTAATGAACTCATGGGAAGGCAAACTGGAACTGCCACTTAGCAATCAGAAAAATTTGCAGGAGGCTTATTGGTGAAGAGCCTGATTGAAACAACCTTAGTCTGCTTATTCACCCCCATAATTATGGCAGCCAAAGAGCAAATAGTAAAGCTAAAAAAACGGTGAACCAAGTCAAAATTAATCACTTTTCTTTTCTCCCCCATTCTGCCTTCATCCATCCATTCAAAAAATCCCTAGAAACATGACTGAGTGAAATTCAGATACAGAAATTTGTAGAGACCTTATTTTCAGAAAAATGTGTGTTTGCTTAACATCTAAAACCCAGAAAGAAAACTCAATCAATGGAGGAAATCAAAATACCAGAACAATATGCCTCTCCACCTTTTTGCTCTCAAAATACAATACTAGCTCAATAAATGATGGTTAAAATGGCATCATTTAACTTGTAAAAAATGTTTATGAACATGGCAGAAATATCATGAATAGGAAAAATCTTCCATAAAAGATCACAGCATAACCCGCAAATGAAACCAATATAATCAGTACAGAAAACCGTAGAGCTCCCATCTGTTATGGCAGCACTTGACATAGCTTCAATGTATTGTTTCATTTTTAAATGTGTAGGACGCTGAGTAGTGAATGTACCTTTAGGCCTTCCCCTAATTTTTAGGTCCATAGCAGTCCAATTTATATTATGCTAAAGCAACAGTTGACTTGTACAAATAGAAATAGGAAAAATATAAAAACAATGCCCATCAAAATTCTGTCTTTTAGAGTAATAACAATGTAATATATCATCCAAAATATGCATTATATGTGACACTCAATGGTAGGTGAGCAATCAACAAACCAGAGATTCCCTGCACCAGTAACAAGAATTCTGCCGTCCTTAATTGATTACGCTCTGAACAAAATCCACTCATTTAAGTTTAACAGGGAATATTACCATCATTCTTGATGCACATCGCTCCACTTTGTAGGTTTATCTGCTGTTGCTTTCCTGCAAATAAACACCAATATCAATATTTATTCCAGAAATTGCCACATTCATCAGAACCTCTCATCCTTTAAAGTTGGAAAATAATTGACAGGAAAGAAATTTCAACCAGAAAACAAGCAGTATAATTTAATAAAAAATCAAATTAGAACAAAGCCCAGAGTTAAATGCAGGATTCTAACCACTAATGCAGAAGAAGCAACACCCACAGATACCCAAAATCCCTCATACTTTATTTATTGATTTAAAATTCAAACAAATAAAAATAATTAATTTAATCCTTCCAACTGGCTGCCCGTCCCTAGTACGGAATATACCCAAAATACCCTCTATTTTTGGTGCTAATTATAGATTTTAAATTCAAAAATAAATCCGAAAAATAAAGAAAATATATTCCTCCAACGGCTCTGTAGGAGCCTACTCAAAATAGTATAAACGCCTCTGCCTCTGTCCCGCCCATTCCCTTATTTCCACTCCCCCAATCTCTTAATTTCTCTCCAAGAGTTTCTAAGCTTTGTGATTCACTAACGTTACCTCCTCTGCAATCATGTCGTAAACTCTCCCCTGGCTATAGGTCGTTCCTTCGGATGCCGAATGATGGCTTCTATACCTACAACAAGGTACATAATTTATTTTCCCTGTGATATCGTTCCAGAATGTGACCTCTATGGCACTCTAGAACCCTGGCAAATTTGGGAAATGTATGGGAGGACCCAAATTGCGTACTCAAGATCCTCTACTTTTTCACCCCATTAAAGAAAAAATCCAAGAAGGGTTCAAAAATGCAGGAGGGGGGGTCTCGGAAACATGGCAAGGGGAAGATGGAGCAACAGAAATAAAGATGAAGAAACACACATGAAAATTGGGTCCAGGAAAAGGGGCGATATGAGAATAAAGACTCGGAACACCATGCGGGTTGGATAATGTAATAAAAAACTAATTGGGCATGATGAGTTTGTTGTCTGTAGAATTCGGAAGAACGAAAACGATGAAGACGCGGTTGTGAAGATAATAAAAAGAGAATGTGCAACTCCAAAGAAGGAAAGGTTGAGAAGCAGCTCTCCAAACGCTCAAGGGTGAGAGAACCCAGTACATTCCCATGCAATGTGTTAATGAGAATGAAGGTAGGCTCAGTCTGAATGTGAAGCACCACACCACCGCAATTACTTGGAGAAGAAGTTACAGATGACGATTACTCCACCTTTTTTGAAAATCTTATTCTCATACCACAGTCTGAGGGATGAGGCAGAGGAAGAAGCAGAGGCTCATTTGAATTGCTTGCGGAAGAGGTTTACTGCGATATAACAGATGGTGATTACTTTACCTTTCCTGAAAAGCAAATTCTGATATCACAGTCAGAGAATGAGAATGGGCATGAGCATGAGCCTGAGCCTTATTGGTTCGAGTTGGAGGAGAGTTATTCCTGAAATCAGAGAGATTATACTTTTCCAGTATTCATGAGCTTTTTCTGGTGAGAATTTACAGATTTATTATTGTATTAGAGTGAGAATGCAATATTGGAGAGAGGGTTTTTTCGATGACAGACTCCAAACATTAGATGGAAGAGCTGTTTTTCTTGTGTTGAATTAGCAACATTGCAATGTATACGTATAGTATATCTGTTGCAGCTTCTTTAGAATTGTTTTTGTTTGGCCAAAATTATAAAAAAAGATAATGTGGGTTCTGTTGCTACTCAAGTATAAACCCTAAACCAATCAGAATTTTTATGTTTTGAAAATAGGTATCTTCTTCACAAGAAAGCTGTACAAAGAAATCCCCTCCATCCCCCTCCCCCACCCACCCCCCCCCCCAAAAAAAAAAGGTTACTTTATTCTTTCTAATTCAGTAGTTGCCCATTAATATTTGAAATGGGATTGTTTTAACTAGATAGTGACTTGTGCGGGCAATTAAACAAAGCTATGCGCTTTTAATGGAACCTTTGTGTGTTTAGATTATACCAAATTTTATTGTAATTACCCTAAAGTATTCCAATGGGAAAAAAAAAAAAAAAAAATGTTTGTTTAAAGAGGTTGACATTTTTTACTTGTATATCATTATAAAAGTAATATGAAATGCTTGCCTTCCAAAAGAGGCATCTCTTTTCATCTACAACTTTTCGGTATCAAGTTCTGCCACTGTGGCCGCAGAGAAACAAGTTTCCAGTCCTCAACTCAGGCAAATTCAGCTGGCCGAACGACCAGGGAGAAGCAGTAGCCATGTTTGCACTTCATCAACCATATCCGGAACTCTTAAGGTTGTTCTTAATTGTTAATGAGTATTTCTGTCTGGCACATCTGTCCACGAAGTTATCATTCTTATCAGCATCTTGAATCTGATTAGTCTTTTCAACTGTGTTGCACACCACTAGTGAAAGGATCATCCAGCTCTTCCGAAGGCAAATAATACATTCTCCAATCAACGCTCTCCAACAAGAGGCGGCGGGAACATAAAAGCATCTCTGGAAGAAGGATGCGCAAGGCCCTGCAGCAGTTGGCCTCGTGCAAGGATCCAGGAACAAAGTGATTCGATAAGGCTGACAGCTTCTTTACTCACCGAAGGTAGCACACAGTGAGATTCAAAACAGTTAACTCTGGAAATCGGTAGTTAATAGTCCTCACTGGATAAAGTCCATCGCCAAAGAATCTCATAGAACTCCCTATCACACTGATATTTGGTAATTATCTCCTCATTAGCCCCGGAAAGGAGGACTAAGTGTGAATCGTGAACCTATAGCCCACCTGCACCACATATCAACTTTAGAGCTATAAAACTGTGAGTGAAGCCACAACTCTAGGGCTGATACCAGCGTGTCGAGAAATAATCGTGTACGGTGGACATGAATCAATCTCCCTTACAAGACCAAAATCAGCAATCTTGATCACATCTTTTAGAACAAGCAAGTTCTCAGGCTTCAGGTCCCGGTGGAAATATCCATTTTGGTGTAAGTAATGCAGACCTTGGAAAACTTGAAAACACAACCTTCGAACTTCAGCTTCAGAGAAGAGATTCTTTCTGTCTTTCATTAGTTCATAAAGGTTACTGTTGAAGTGAATGCTCGAAACGTCACCGTATTGGAGATTAATGGAACGTTGTTGTTTGGGTCAGTTTTGAGTTGGATCCAGACCATAGATCCAACTTCAATCCAACGCCTGGAGATCACTCAACGGGTCAACGATATAAAAGGGGAGAAAAACTTTTAGTTCACCCCAATTCTCTCTTTCAAAGCCTTCTCTGTAGTTGTTGTGTTCTCTGATTAGGGTTTGAAAAATTGATCTGAAATTGTGTTGTAAATTCAGTGATTCTTGAGTGATTCAGTGTTAATCATTCGGTGAAGGGCGTGATAATTCTTCTTCTAGGGATTCCAGGTGAAGTCTCTCTAAGGTCAGGTTACAGGTTGTTTTCAAGTTGAGAGAGGGAGATCTTGAGCGTGCTCTTGAATAGGGCTGCAATTGTTGATTCAATATTAATTGTCATGCAACGAGCTCCCCATTTCCAGAGCTCAACGTGGACGTAGTTCGCTCAAATCTTGAGTAAGTGAACTACGGTAAATCTTGGTGTTTGTGTGATTGTTTCTTTGATTCTTGTGTGTTTGTTATAGTTTGTTTTCTGAATTTTGGAATAACAGTGGAATCAGAGTGATTGGTAACAAATTTTTTGGGGAAATCAGGTTCTGGAAATTGGATCTGAAAAATTCTAGTGTTTTCAGGGTTGTCAAAATTTGGGGCTTCTCAATTCTAGGGTTTCTTGATCTAATTAGGAGTCTAAATCTGAGTGAATTAGTGTCGATTAGACGAAGGGGAGAAATTTAAGGTTATGTTCGAATCTTGAAATTCAAGAACAATCCTATGTTCTTGAGTTTGTCAATTCACTACACCAAACCTAAACAGTACACTATGACAAATGCTACCACTCGAATGGAGATCACCCAATATGATGGAAGATTGACTTCGGGAGCTGGAAGAAGAAGATGAAGGCCCTTCTTTCCCATAATAAAGACAGCCTCACGCTGGAAAAGGATCCCAAGAAGTGGTTTGAAGAGAAACTAAAGAAGAAGGAGGAGATTGACGAAGAAGCTTATAATTTGATCGTGATGAATCTCTCAGATAGTGTACTGAGGAAGGTTGATGGAATCGAAACCTCTCTAGGGTTGTGGGGTAAGCTCTTCAATCTGCTCCCAACTTAGCTTTCCTTAAATGTGCCCTATTTTCTTATAAGATAGACAACAATAAGACCATAGAGGAAAACCTAGACGAATTTTTGAAAATGATTGTCATTCTAAAGGGAACCGATCAAGAATTAAGGGAAACTAGTCTTGCCATGATATTACTAAATTCATTAATAGAAGACTACCAAGTAGTCAAGAATGCTCTACAGTATTCCGGTATTGTCCCTAGTTTTGACTTAATAGTAGTAGGACTTAAAGCTAGGGAACTAGAATTCAAAGTGCATAAATGAAATGGTAACAACCAATTTTTTAGGGGTAAACCTAAAACTAGCCAACTAGCAAAGGGAAACCAATTTAGTTAGGGGTCCAAAAACAAGAAAAAGGGTAAAGGGAATAATTAACAAAAGTCTGAATCTAGAAAATGTTTCTTCTATAACAAAACTGGTCACCTAAAAAAGAACTATTTTGAGTAGCTTAAGAAACAAAAGTAGAGCAATATAGAGAGTAATCTTTCCTCCACTAAAAGCCTAGTAGAAGAACCAGAGGTCCTTACTGTGTCTATATCAGACAGTGCTAGAGAGTGGGTATTAGACTTAGGGTGATCATTCCATATGAGCCCAAATAGATAATGGTTTCAGGATTTTGAAGACTATGAAAATGAGATTGTGTTTATGGGGAATAACAATGCTTGTAGAGTAAAAGGTATAGGTAGTATAACACTCAAGCTTAGTGGGGGGAAATTGATAAAACTGACTAAAGTTAGGTTCATCCCTGAACTCAAGGGGAACATTATCTCATTAGGAACCTTAGATGAAGTAGGTTTTGCTATAGGGTTGAAAATGGGTGGCTGAATGTGTATAGAAACCAAAACCTGATTCTGAAAGGGGGAAAAGAAATGGGTTATATATCCTATGTGGTGATTTCTATTCAGATTGTTTCATACTGCCTTAGTCTGCTGAAACCTATCAATTACTAAAAAATGGTACCTTAGAATGGGCCATATGGGCCAAAAAGGGTTAAATATTCTAAGTAACTAGGGAATGTTTGGTAAAGAGTTTGTTTCCACCCTAGAATTCTGCGAGAATTGTGTTTTAGGTAAGCAACATAAGGTGGGCTTCCCAAAGAGAACTCACCTAGCCACTAGTTGCCTTGAGTGTCTCCATTCTGATATGTAGGTGAAAGAATTCATGCTTAGAAAGGGTAAAATTGGTGTAAAACATGGTATAAGGTCATATGACATGTTATTGAAACTAAAGGGGTGAAATTGTTACCTTTTATGCTTTACAACTTTTGTAACTTGAAAAGGAGTTCAAGATCTTCAACAAATTTAATAAGAATCCTCAAAGTAAAGTCCACCCCAAGATGACGAAGAGAAAGCCGGCCATGAGAGCTCAAGACAGAGATTTTCAATCAAAATGAAAAATTAGATTAAATTTGGGAATATCACTTATTTATATATATAAGGACGATTTTGCAATAATTTGAAATTTTTCTCAAGTCCTTGAATTAATATGAATCCTCTATTAACACTTAATACAGATTTAATATTGTTTTCAAGTCTTTGAACTAATTTCAATTAAATGTTAACTCTTAATATTAAATTGTTATTGATCCTAGGTCCTTGAAATAATTTCAATTTAATATTAACTTCTTAATATTAAATCCTTGATTTAAACAAATTTATAATCAAGGCATATAAAATAATCCCATTTAATATTTGACTCATTACTGAATTCAATTCAATAATATATTTTAGTCCATAATTGAAGCTAATCCAATAATGAACAAATTAACTTATTACGCTTGGAAAGTACTAGCTTCCATGAGTGATCATTTCTCGCCAATACATAAATTCGGATACACACGTTTACATCTGAGTATCGTTAACCTTTAATGATATGTATTACTCTCTCTTCTCATACTTGTTTTTTAGGTGTGACCACTTAGATTCAATGTAACCTAGCCATGGGCCCAATATCACAATCTGATATGTTTCGTGATAACTCTTTATGATAAAACTCCCTCCGATCATGGTAGGTATCTAGCAATGCTCCATAGGCACTAAGCCACAATGAAGTTAAACTCCAATAAACCTTTTTTCCCGATCGTACGTTTTATGTAGTAAAATCCCTTCGTCATCTAATCTCGATTAAGTATAGGTTCATGGTATGTCAAAACCCTTAACTTAATGTTTATCCAAATTGTCAATCAATACAATAGAATGTGTTATCATGAAACTCCTTTTCATATGACTATTTTTTACTCTGGCCAGAGATTTCCTTTTCCCAATGTTTATTGACATTCGTCTGGGAACTCAGGACCAAACTATTTCGAGTCAATGGATCCCATCTTGACCATCACTTGTCCTCGCACATGAATAATATATGATCAAACCGGATTCTTACACAAGACATGACTAGTCTCATGTATATACACCATATGAATCATATGCATCCTATGTCAAGTCCAACCATGATGTCTCAGGTCTAATGATTAGTGGTACACTAGTACGATCCTACGATGTATCATTGACCACATTCTAAATGTCCATGTGATTCATAGTAATCGGTCATATTCGATAAACAATTCACCAACCTTTTATCCATGCTAATGCCTTAGTGATATACCTCTTATAATCACCTACACTAATACCATCACATAATATTCAATTGAGGCATTCAACATGTCTACTACGAAATGTTATTTCCCAATTAACATTACTTACATAAGGAATGCTTCGATGATTTGATCTTCTAAAGATCCGTATCATCCATACATTTCACATGCATTATAAATAGTATAAATGGAGCAGTAAACAACATGTGAAAACAAAACTCTTTCTTCCATTCTCAAAAGAGCATTTACAAGATATAATGCCCTGAAACCGACAACATGATTGGTTCCTAGGGCATACACTAATAGTGGGGGCCTGAAAAGGTCAGGTTCCATGGGGGGAACAACTATTTTATGTCTATTGTGGATGATTACAATAGAAAGGTGTGGGTCTACCTTCTAAGAACTAAGGATCAAGCCCTGTCCAAGTTTAGGGAGTGGAAGTTACTTGTAGATAATTAGTTAGAAAAGAGAGTGAAAGCCTTAAGAACTAACAATGGCCTAGAGTTCTGCAATTGTGAATTTGATAGATTTTGCAGTGAGCAAGGCATTCTAAGGCATAGAACAATAAGAAAAACACTTCAGTAAAGTAGGGTTGCTAAGAGGATGAATAGGACCCTCCTAGAAAAGGTAAGATGCTTATTATTCACATTAGGGTTGCCAAATACCTTTTGGGGAGAGGCCTTGTGTAATATCCCACTTGAGGTACGTATTTAAGTTTTTGATGTATTAGTTAAAAGTTTATTGTTTCAACTTTAATTGAGTTTGTATGTTGAGTTGGTTGAATTGTTGCCTTGAAATTGGTTGAGTTTTGGTGAAGTTGGAAATCCAATCTTCGCCGGGGCGAAGACTAAGCTTCGCCGCGGCGAGGAGGAGGGGTTGCACTACGGGTAGGTTGCTACCCTGTTTCGCCGAGGCGACGAAAATGCTTCGCCGCGGGCGACGAGTCTAAGACAAGTTTCTTGAGTTTTCTAGAGAATTCTTCTTTTGGGGCACAATGACCATTCTACCCTAATTAGTAGGAAAAGTGGGGAGTTAAATGAAAGGAAATTGTAGAGATTGTGTTTAGATGGGGGTGTATTGGTAAAGAATCCAAGGATATAGATGGAATTTTCAAGGAAGAGCAAGGGCAAAATGGGAAATGAAGCTTATAATATGAACTAAAAAGAGTAAGTGTAGAGAAAACCCTATTTCTTCACTCCACCGCTCTTCCATTTGCCCATTTTCTCTCAATTTCTATCAATCTTCCAAGATTTCTAAGGGATTTAGAGGGGTTTTGAGTAGAGATTTCATCTAAAGCATCAAGGTAAGGATTCATGCTTTAAGATGGAGCTTTCTTAAAATATAGTGAAGTCTTATTGGGTTATTGCTGTTCTTGTGGTTGTTTTGAGTTGTAGGAAGAGACAAGACCACAAGGGAAGGAAAGGTGCTAAAGAAGTCATCTTTGCACAAGGTAAGTAAATCCAACCAACTTGAGTTTTAAACAAGCTTTTTGTGTAGAGATGTATGCATGATCAGTATGTAGTATAATCAATGAGAAATTGAATTGAGATGAGTAGCTATTTTGTAGTGTGTTGGACAGATTCCATGTATGAGAAGTGTTGTTGATGTGTGATGAGAAATGGAAGTTTGAGATGAAGTTTGAGAGATGTTGTGTAATCTTTTTAGAAGTGCTGCTTGATAGAGATTATGTGTATTTGAGGGAGTTTTTCCCCATTTTGGATGGCTAGGAATGAAGTTAGTAGTAATTTTAGTAGAGTGTTTATATGCAATAAGTTGTTTGAAGAAATGCCTAAGTGAAATCTGCCTGTCACTGCCGTAGCTTCTAAGTGATTTTTGGACATCTTACGGTTTGAACTGGGCTGAGATCAAAACATAGAAGTTGTAGCCCTGGTCTAAGCTTTGAACCGAGATAGAACCGTAGCAATCAGAGGGTTATAACGAAAGTTATGCTTTTCAGTGTGACCTGTGCAGAATAACGGTTGAGGAAATCTTGTAGTTGGCATTTCATTGGTGAGTTAGTGAGCATGAGCTAGTTCTACACAATGTTTATGCACTTAAGCAGTAAGATGTAGCTGAGATAGTATGAGATGTGAGTATAAGCTACTTTAAGAGTTAAGAGAAAGAGAATAGAGTAGGTTGTGCGATGGGGAACCGTGAGTAATGGGTAGAGTATTCCCGATGTACGCCGCTTGAGAGAGCGGATGAGTCTCAGATAGAGAAGTGGTGTAGCCCGTGAGAGTGCATGTGGATGAGGGCTATACCGAGTACGAGAGAGAGATTATAGACCACATGGCCAAGGGTTCCGATCCATGCATAACCGAGTCCGATCGGCTAGAATGAGTAGAGGTCACGTAGAGTGGGAGTGAGTCCCCCGCCGTGCCCCCGGTAAGATGGGGTCGTGATTTATGAAAGAGTTATGAGAAAGAGTCCTAAGAGGAAGAGAAAGAGAAGTACGAAGGAGAAACTGAACGAGGAGTGTAAGGAAAGAATTAGAGAGAGAGAGTTACGGGGCTAGCATGAGTAGAGGATTACTTACTGAGCATTATTTTAGTGCTCACCGTTGTTTTCCTATGTTTTGCAGGACCTAGGTGAGGACACAGTCGGATGGACGCAGCGTTCGAGAAGGAGTGGTTACACTGTCCCTTATGTTTTTGATGACTTTTGTACACGTTATACATTTTGTGTAAAAATGTGTATGTTGTAAAGAGTATGTTATATGTTAATAAAAGAAAAATTTGGGCCCAATTTATGTTATATTTTTTTATATATTCATTATAAGCTTTGAGTAGTAGTGGCTATTACATTTTGGTATCAGAGCCGAGATTTTGGGATTTGACAGTGTGCCATTCTTCTCGCTACGACGTCCGATAGCCGACTGTGTGAGTTAATTCTTTCCTTACTTTAAGTGTTCTTTTGAATTGATCAAGTATGGTTGTTTTGTAGATGAGGCGTAGTAACAGAAGGAAGGGTAAGAGTGTGATGCATGAGGGAGAATCCTCCAACCCACCAGAATTGACTCCCCCTACCTGTATGAGACGAGGATTCGAGCCATTGTACAACAGGTTTTAGAGCGAGAGTCAGGGGAGAGTAGTTCAGGAGAGAACCGAGATTCCAATAGAGTACCGTCTCTGAGACAAGAGCGAGAAGGACCGGTACCTCAGCCAGTCAGATCGGGGTGATCCGATTTAGGGGTTGTAAATCAGCACCAGCCGCCAGCATTTAAGGGTACAAGGGACCGCTAGAGGCAGAGGAATGGTTTAAGGTTAGAGCGGACGGCGGCATTGTTTCCCCTGAATGATAGAGAGAGGATCAGATATGCTAGTTTTTTGTTTAAGGGAGATGCCCGGATATGGTGGGAATTAATGGAGGAGACCATGACATAGCTCGATGACCTGGGAGGAATTTAGAAGGTTGTTTGAGGCTGAGTATCGAACAGAGGATCGAGGACATGAGAAAGTTCAAGAGTTTATTCACTTGAGGCAGGGGACTAGTACGGTGAAGGAGTATTATGTAAGATTCAACTCCTTGCTCGCTTTGCACCCGGATAGTGTATACACCGGATTAAGGAGAGACAAGTTTGTGCAAGGGTTGAGGTCAGATATTGCCCGAGATGTAATGACAGGAGTGAGCCCCTCATACCTACGTGAAGCCTAGCACGGGCTTTAGGGAGAGATCTATGTGAACAAGTATATCGCAGAAGGGTTGGCTCTGACAGTACCTAGTGAGCATCCACCACCTTACAGAGGGAGAGAGTAGATGTCACAAAGAACAGAGAGGTAAGGGCCAAGAAGAGTTCAGCCAAGGAAGAATATGAGAGATCGGCAGTTTAAGAGGCCCAGAACAGAAGGGTTTCCCCCTTGTGCTAAGTGTGGGAGGAACCATCCAGGGGAGTGTTTGAGGGATCAGAATGTGGTGTACAAGTGCCGACAGCCAGGGCATATGTGGAGAGATTGTAAAGCTCCCCTCCCCCGAGGCTCAGACCTAGAGGTACAAATGCCAGGGTTTTTACAGTGGCACAGGGTGAGGCCGAGGCCAGTCAATCAGCGTAACTGGTCAGTTGTTATTTCATGCTGTTTCTTATATGCTTTGATTGATTCTGGAGGCCATCATTCTTTTATTTTCATGGAATGATAGAGAGATTAAACTTGAAACCTGTTAAAGTGAGTCA
Organism: Pistacia vera; assembly: GCF_008641045.1. Lineage (NCBI taxonomy): Eukaryota > Viridiplantae > Streptophyta > Magnoliopsida > Sapindales > Anacardiaceae > Pistacia > Pistacia vera. Next base: position 185,114 of record NW_022195789.1, on the reverse strand, counting down.
GCCCATTAAGATATAGTTGCCTGATGGATTAGTGTGTTGACTCAAGAGATGTTGATAGGAGAGTCTGTAGTGATCCATGGTCGAGGTTGGTAGTTGACTAATAGTCTTCGATATGCCCGACTTTGATGTAATTTTGGGTATGGATTTCCTAGGGAGGAATGGAGTAGAATTGATTGTCGGAAAAAAGAAAGCGAGATTTAATCTCGATAATGGAGATAAGTTTAGTTTTGGAGAGGGCCATCGGTTGAGTATGTTGATTAGTATGTAAGGCAGGAGAAAGATGTTGAGAAAGGGGTGTTTGGATACATTGCTCATGTAGTACAGAGTGGTGATGTTCCACAGTCAGAAATTCAGAGGGTGCCGATAGTTCAAGAATTTTTAGATGTGTTTCGGAAGACTTACCAAGTTTGCCGCGGAAAGGGAGGTTGAGTTTAGCATTGAACTTGCACCAGGAACAGCACCTATATCTAAAGCCCTTATCGAATGGCCCCAGCAGAGCTTCAAGTTAAAAGAAAACAACTCCAGGAACTTTTAGACAAAGGTTTTATCCGACCGAGTCATTCTCCCTGGGAGCCCCCATTGTTTGTGAAGGAAAGATGGATCATGCGGTGGGTATTGATTACAGAGAATGAATAAGGTGACAGTGAAGAATAAGTACCCGCTACGAATAGATGATTTATTTGATCAGGTGAGGGAGCGGCAGTGTTCTCCAAGATTGATTTGAGGTCAGGGTACCATCAAGTAAGAGTGGCTGAGCAGGATGTAGCTAGACTGCTTTTCGTACACGTATGGGCATTATGAGTTTGTAGTGATGCCATTTGGTTTGACTAATGCCCCAGCGTTATGGACTTGATGAACCGGGTATTTCATGATTGTTTGGATCAATTTATAGTGGTTTTCATAGATGATATCCTGGTTTATTCTAAGTCGAGAGAAGAGCATGAGGAACATTTGAGAATAGTGTTGCAACGGTTGAGAGAAGGCAGTTGTGATGCTAAATTTCGAAGTGTGAGTTTTGGCCGATCAAGTGGTATTTCTGGGCCATACTGTGTCGAAGGATGGGATTCAGTAGACCGAGTAAGATAAAAGCAATCCTTGAATGGTAGAGGCCGAAGACAGTAAAAGAGGTCCGAAGTTTTTAGGCCTGGCAGGTTACTACAGACGATTTTGTTGAAGGGTTTGCCCAGGTGCTAACCATTGACAGCTCTTACCAAACAGAAGACCCTTTTTTATGGTCAGAAGTTGGAGGACTGTTTCAAGAGTTAAAGAAGAGGTTAACAACAGTCAAGTGTTAGTGTTGCCTTAGGAGGGTGTGGATTATGATATTTATACGGATGCCTCTTTGCAAGGACTTGGTGCGTGGTTGATGCAGTTAGGTAGGGTAATAGCATATGCCTCTCGGCAATTGAAAAAGTATGAGACGAGATACCCTACGCATGATTTAGAGTTGGCAGCCGTGGTCTTCGCTTTAAAGATTTGGAGGCATTATCTTTATGGTGCCAAGAGTAATATCTACGATCAACAGAGTTTAAAGTACTTCTTCACTCAAAAGGAGTTGAATATGAGAAAGAGAAGGGGGTTAGAGCTGGTTAAGGATTATGAGTGTGAATTAAGTATCAACTGGGGAAAGCCAACGTAGTAGCCGATGCCTTGAGCAGGAAAGCTTATTTGTCCCGGCTTACTATGCAGAAAGAATTGATAGAAGAGTTGTGTAAGGAGCAGATTGAAGTGATACCGGGAAGGATTGCCAGATTAGAGGTTCAGTCTACTTTACGGAGGAAATTAGAGATAAACAAGTGGCGCCGATGAGTGGTGTCAGAGAATAGTTCACAAGTGCATGAGGGCAAGGTAATGGAGTTCCACTTAAAGGATGGTGTTCTTATTTCAGGAATCGGTTGTGTATTCCTCAAAATGATGAGTTGAAGAGAAATACTTACCGAGGCTCATGAGACACCATACACTGCTCATCGGAGCAACCAAGTGTATCAAGATGTAAAGAAGGGTTACTGGTGGCCAGGTTGAAGAAGGACATTGCAGGGTTTGTAGCAAATGTTTGATTGTCAACAGGTTAAAGCGAACAACAAAGGCCATCAGGGTTGCTTCATCCACTTAGTATTCCAGAATGGAAATGGGAAAGTATTTCGATGGATTTTATCACAGGTCTCCCTAGAGTTCAGAGAGGTATAATGCTATTAGGTGATTGTGGATAGATTAACTAAGTCTGCCATTTCCTTCCAGTAAAGGAAAGTACCACTCAGACAGTGGCTCCGATCTACGTCAAAGAGATGTCAGATACACGGTGTGCCCAAGACAATAGTAGACAGAGATTCGAGATTTGTTTCAGCTTTTTGGACTAGTTTGCAGAGAAATTTGGGTACCCGTTTGGCATTCAGTACAGCCTATCATCCTCAGACAGATGGCCAAACAGAGAGAATGAATCAGGTGCTTGAGGACAGTTGAAGCTTGCTGGATGGATTACAGAATGTATGGCATGAAATGTTACCTTTAGTGGAGTTTGCCTACAACAATAGTTATCAGTCTACAATAAAGATGGCGCCTTACGAGGCTTTGTATGGTAGACGATGTATCTCCACTACATTGGGATGAGATTGGCGAAAGGAGTGAGTTGAGTACAGCTCTTGGGCCAGAAATGACGCAGAAAATGATAGAGGATGTAAGATTAATCCGAAACAGAATGAAGCAAGCCCAAGATAGACAGAAGAGTTATGTCGACTTAAAGAGAAAGAAGTGGAGTTCCAAGTGGGTGACAAGGTATTTTTGAAAGTTTCCCCTTATAAGCGAGTAATGCGCTTCGGGAACAAAGGGAAGTTAGCACCAAGTATATTGGTCCATTTGAAGTATTGCAACGAATTGGGAAAGTTGCTACAGGTTAGCACTACCACCTCATATGGACAAGGTGCATGATGTCTTCCATGGTCAATGCTGCAAAAGTATGTAAGCGAACCTCTACATCTTGAGTAGAAGAAGGCGATCTTGTAGAGAATCTTGTGTATGAGGAGCGCCCTGTACAGGTTTAGATGGAAGATTAAAGAGCTTCGGAACAAGAGTATTCCATTAGTGAAGGTCCTTTGGAGGAATACAAAGTAGAGGAAGCCACATGGGAGACGGAACAAGAATGCAGGAGAGATACCCGAAGTTATTCGTGTGAATTTCGGGGACAGAAATTCTTTAAGGGGGGGAGAATTGTATATATCCACTTGAGGTATCGTATTTAAGTTTTTGATGTATTAGTTAAAAGTTTATTGTTTCAACTTTAATTGAGTTTGTATGTTGAGTGGTTGAATTGTTGCCTTGAAATTGGTTGAGTTTTGGGGAAGTTGGAAATCCAATCTTCGCCGGGGCGAAGACTAAGCTTCGCCGCGGGAGGAGGAGGGGTTGACTACGGGTAGGTTCTGCCCTGTTTCTCCGAGGCGGAAAAATGCTTCGCCGCGGCGACGAGTCTAAGACAAAGTTTCTTGAGTTTTCTAGAGAATTCTTCTTTTAGGGCACAATGACCATTCTACCCCTAATTAGTAGGAAAAGTGGGGAGTAAAATGAAAGGAAATTAGTAGAGATTGTGTTGATGGGGGTGTATTGGTAAAGATCAAAGGATATAGATGGAATTTTCAGGAAGAGCAAGGGCAAAATGGGAAATGAAGCTATATTATGAAATAAAAAGAGTAAAGTGTAGAGAAAACCCTTATTTTCTTCACTCCACCGCCTCTTCCATTTGCATTTTCTCTCAATTTCTCCATCCAATCTTCCAAGATTTCTAAGGGATTAAGAGGGGTTTTGGTAGAGATTTCATCTAAAGATCCTAAAGTAAGGATTCATGCTTTAGATGTGAGTTTTCTTATAAATATAGTGAAGTTCTATTGGGTTATTGCTGTTCTTGTGGTTGTTTTGAGTTGTAGAGAAGAGACAAGACCACAAAGGGAAGGAAAGGTGCTAAAGAAGTCATCTTGACAAGGTAAGTAAATCCAACCAACTTGAGTTTTAAACAAGCTTTTTGTGTAGAGATGTATGCATGATCAGTATGTAGTATAACAATGAGAAATTGAATTGATGAGTAGCTATTTTTGTAGTGTTGGATAGATTCCATGTATGAGAAGTGTTGTTGATGTGTGATGAGAAATGGAAGTTTGAGATGAAGTTTGGGAGATGTGTGTAATCTTTTAGAAGTGCTTGCTTGATAGAGATTATGTGTATTTGAGGGAGTTTTTCCCCATTTTGGATGGCTAGAGAATGAAGTTTAGTAGTAATTTTAGTAGAGTGTTTATATGCACATAAGTTGTTTGAAGAAATGCCTAAGTGAAATCTGCCCTGTCACTGCCGTAGTTTTTAAGTGATTTTTGAAATACTACGGTTTGAACTGGGCTGAGATCAAAACATAGAAGTTGTAGCCCTGTTTCTAAGCTTTGAACCGAGGCACAGAACCGTAGCAATCAGAGGTGTATAACGAAAGTTAGGTCTTTTCAGTGGACCTGTGCAGAATAACGGTTGAGGAAATCTTGTAGTTGGCATTTCATTGGTGCATTAGTGAGCATGAGCTAGTTCTACACACATTGTTTATGCACTTAAGCAGTAAGATGTAGCTTGGATATAGTAGAGAATGTGAGTATAAGCTACTTTAAGAGTTAAGAGAAAGAGAATAGAGTAGGTTGTGCGATGGGGAACCCGTGAGTAATGGGTAGAGTATTCCCGCATGTACGCCGCATTGAGAGAGCGGCATGAGTCTCAGATAGAGAAGTGGTGTAGCCCGTGAGAGTGCATGTGGATGAGGGCTATACCGAGTACCCGAGAGAGAGATTATAGACGCACATGGCCAAGGGTTCCGAATCCATGCATAACCGAGTCGATCGGCTAGAAGAGTAGAGGTCACGTAGAGTGGGAGTGAGTCCCGCCGTGCCCCCGGTAAGATGGGGTGTGATTTATGAAGAGTTATGAGAAAGAGTCCTAAGGGAAGAGAAAGAGAAGTACGAAGGGAAACTGAACGAGGAGTTGTAAGGAAAGAATTAGAGAGAGAGAGTTACGGGGCTAGCATGAGTAGAGGATTTACTTACTTAGCATATTTTAGTGCTCACCCCGTTGTTTTCCTATGTTTTGCAGGACCTAGGTGAGGACACAGTCGGATGGACACCAGCATTCGAGAAGGAGTGGTTACACTGTCCCTTATGTTTTTGATGACTTTTGTACACGTTATACATTTTGTGTAAAAATGTGTATGTTTGTAAAGAGTATGTATATATGTTTAATAAAAGAAAAATTTGGGCCCAATTTCTTTATGTTATATTTTTTATATATTTCATTATAAGCTTTTGAGTAGTAGTGGCTATTACACCTTGGCCACTGCAACCTACCTGATAAACAGAAGTCCATCCACAGCTATAGGTTTCAAATGCCTCGAAGAGGTGTGGGTTGGGAGAAGGCCTGATCTTAGTCACATAAGAGTGTTTGGGTGTACAGCCTATGCACACACAGAAGGAGGGAAGTTAGAGCCTAAGTCCACAATCAAGAAGGGATTAAAGGATATAAACTTTGGGATAAAGAGTCACCACGGGTAAAAATCATCATAAGTAGGGATGTGGTGTTTAATGAAGTTTATTAACCATGATGAAGGCAGCCACAATACTTCTGAAAATTCAAACCACTCCATTGAGGCTACACAAAATTGAGGTGGAGCCTATGGTACAGCAGGTTGAACCACACCAACTTGAAGGTGAACATGTCCTTGAAACTCAACCAAGACCCAAGGGTCCTGAATTAGAAGATGAAGAAGCTATAGTAGATGCACATGAACCACAACATGATGAACTGGGGCATTATCAACTTGCAAGGGACATAATAAGGAGAGAGGTAAGGCCCCCTGCCAGATTTTCATATGTTGAACTAATTTTTATAGCCTTACTTGTAAGGATCGAGGTGCAAAGGACAGAACCTGACTCATATGAGGAAGCTATGAGTTCTAGGAGAAGGACAAAGTTGAAAGAAGCAATGGAATAGGAAATGGGCTCACTTGAGGTAAACAGAACCTGGTCCTTGGTTCCTAAACCAAAGGACCAGAAGTTGATCCAGTGTAAATGGTTGTTTAAGATAAAATATGGTGTTTTAGCTACTGACCTGCCTAGGTGCAAAGCTAGGTTAGTGGCTGAGAGGTACACCCAACGTGAGGGGATATACTTCAATGAAGTCTTTTTCCTCGTAGTAAAGTACAAGACCATTAGACTAATGTTTTCCATAGTAGCCCATCATAACCTAGAGTTAGAACAAATGGATTTGACCACTACCTTCTTGCATGGAAATTTAGAAGAGAAAATTTACATGTGCTAACCAATAGACTTTGTAGACTATAGAGTACCTGACCATGTTTGCCTCTTGCAAAAGTCCTTATATGCGCTGAAAAAGTCTCCTAGGTTGTGGTACAAAAGGTTTGACACTTTCATTCTAAACATAGGGTTTACTAGGAGTAGATATGATAGTTGTTTTCATTCTAAGCATAGGGTTTACTAGGAGTAGATATGATAGTTGTTTTCACTTTACTTTGAATGAGAACATGCCTATATATCTACTATTGTATGTGGATGATATGTTGCTAGTTAGTAAGTCTAAGTCAAAGATACTTGAACTAAAGGGCATACTCAAGGCTGAATTTGACATTAAAAAGACTTAGGAAACGCCAAGAAGATTCTAGGAATGGTTATAACTAGAAACAGGAGCAAATATGAGCTGAAAGTTAGTCAACAATCATACCTTAGTAAATTGGTATCAAAGTTTGGAATGGCAGATTCCAAACTGGTTTTTATGCCTCTTGCAAACCATTTTGTGCTAAATAAGGGTCAATGCCCAAAAACTGAAGCAGAATTAATAAAAATGGAATATGTCCCATATGCTAATGTAGTTGGATCTCTGATGTATGAGATGATAAACACTGGACCGTATCTATCTTTTTCCATTTCCCTGTCGAGTTGATTTATGGCTAACCCTGGCAGTGAATACTAGGCTGCCCTAAAGTGGGTGTTAAGGTATATTAACAGTTCTTTGAATGTCAGGTTAGAGTTTTGTGAAAGGCATGCTTCACTTGACTTGGTTGGCTTTGTAGATTCGGATTTTTTAGATGACAAGGATACTGAAAGTCAACTACTTCGTATTACTTCACTCTTGGTGGAAATTATATAAGTTGGAAGTCTCAGCTTTAGTGTATAGTGGCACTCTCATTGACTGAAGCTGAGTATATTGCCATTGCCGATGTGTTCAAAGAAGCCCTTTGGCTGTAAGGTTTATTAGCTGAATCAAATTTGACAGAAGGGAAGGTAATCATATACTCTGATAGCCAAAGTGCAATACGCTTAAGCAAGAATCCAATTTATTATGAAAAGACAAAGCAAGTAGATGTTTGCTTTCATTTTGTAAGGGACTTAGTCATTCAAGGAGTGATTGACTTGAGGAAAGTTTCCACTGAAGATAATCCTGCTAATATGGGAACAAAGATTATCTCCCCTGCCAAGTTCAAGCACTGCTTAGACTTATTGTTCGTGAAGTAAGTAGTGGGGGGCAGGAGCTATGAGGGATCTGGTTTGGGCTTACTGCACTAGAGGAGTTTCAAGCATTCAAGGTGGAGATTGTTGAAGTAATTCTCGAAACGCCACCGTATGGGAGATTAGTGGAACGTTGTCGTTTGGGTCAATTTTGAGTTGGATCCCGACCATAGATCCAACTTCAATCGAATGGTTGGAGATCACTTTATGGGTCAACAATACAAAAGGGAAGAAAAAATTTCAGTTCACCCTAATTCTCTCTTTCGAAGCATTCTTTGTAGTTGTTGTGTTCTCTGATTAGGGTTTGAAAAATTGATATGAAATTGTGTTGTAACTTTAGTGACTCTTGAGTGATTGGGTGTTAATCATTCGGTGAAGGGCATGATAACTCTTCTTCTAGGGATTCCATGTAGAGTCTCTCTAGGGTCAGGTTACGGGTTGTTTTCAGGTTGACAGAGGGAGATCTTGGGCGTTTTCTTGAATAGGGTTGTAATTGTTGATTCAATATTAATAGTAGTACAGCGAACTCCCACTTCCGGAGCTCAATGTGGATGTAGCTTGCTCAAATCTTGAGCAAGTGAAACACGGTAAATCTTGGTGTTTGTGTTCTTGTTTATTTAATTCTTGTGTGTTTGTTATAGTTTGTTTTCAGATTTTTGGCATAACAGTTGCAATCCATGAACTCAAACACAAAATATACAACATGGTTTTCCTTCACAAGTTCTTTGAGCTTCACAATGTTAAGATGATTAAGTTTCTGCAGTGACTTCACTTCCCTCAAATTCTTGCATTCCTCCCAGGAATGATACCTTTTCTTCAATGATTTGATCACCAAAACTTCTCCAGATTGCTTATTGATAGCTTTCCATACGCTTCTAAAAGCTCCACTGCCAATTTCTTTGATGAAATTGTACCTCTTCATGGTTACTTTTAGAACAAGTAACAACACGAAACTAATTTTTCTTTACTTAAGAAAAGCTCATAGGAGAACAAACCCAGGAATTTGCTGACGCTGCCCAAGCTTTGAAGCCTTTATAGAATCCGCAGCCTCCATAGTGAAATCTTTCTAGAAGAAGAGATTTCTAAACTTTCTCAAGAAACCCATGAATAGCAACGAGTGAAGGATGTTTAAGAACTAAAATCTAAGCAATTTTCTCAGGTGAAGTAATATATATTTAGTTTTGGGGAGTTTGAAGACAATATATATCCAGACAACATAAGGATTGTATTTATATTGAATCCTGGAGTTATTTAACTTGAAACGAAGGCTTTTTGAATGGAGAATATTTCCTTTATCACCCCTGAGTTTTGAAAATTGAATTCTTAACACCATTCTTATTCACCTAATGATTGTTTTATTATTTTGCCCTTTTTCAACCATGATACTTTATTATCCGGAGTTACAATAATGCATTCTTTTTTTAAACTTTTAAAGAGATTATACTGTACTAATTTCTTGATAAAAAAAAAAAAAAGTTTCTAATTAATTTTTTTTTATAGAAAAAAATTGTTGGTTATCTAGTTAAGAAAATGTCTTACTGTCGACGTAATGCAAAACAATGTCAAAATATTGAATTATCTTTTCAGACCAAACTCTCTCTGAATGAAAACTAAACAACATTCCAACAATTTTTATTTTTTTATTTTTTTTATATATATAATGACTTTCAGTTAAATAAGCTCTTTTAATCCATAGATAGTTGGGATATTGTAGCTCGTTTTCCTATTTGTTCCCATATAAAATTGTATCTTGTTAGGAAAACTCTTTAGTAAAGAATACAATTCTAAATAGGAATAGAATTATGAGAGTCCAATTAGGAATTGAAATATGAATCCTATTAAGAACAAAATATCTCATATACTACCTATAAATATAGGGGTGATAACCAATTCAAGGTTATGAGAGAATGTGAGAATATTGGGTATTTGATGTAAGGATTATTAAACACCATGGGTAAAGTGTCTTAGAAACTATGGTTGTTTTAGCTCTAGGTTCTGGGTTGAGCGTGGTTAGAAACTAGGATGTTTCCTTTCTATTTTATGTACCGGGTTTATGGTGTTGTGTACTCTTGTATATCGTGTTCATGAAATTATGGTGGATTTCTTTCATCCATGGATATGGGCAGGTTAAACTCAACCAATCAGACTGCTGAATTTGGCAGTTGAAAAGGATACAAATTCGTTTTATAATTAAGTATAATTTGCTTGAAATAAGAGATGACCTAGCCTTCCAAAATATAAACCAACTTTTGTTCATCTTTATTCCATCTCTTGAATAGAAAAAAGAAAAAGAAAAAGAAAGAAACCTACAGAAGATGGGAGGGAAGGTAGAAGATAAATCATTGCCTAGTACAAAAGATTTCGAGGAAAGAGGCATCAACATTGATCCAAATTGGACCAATTTTCAAGTTTTATTGGTGGTTGCAGGTTTGACTTCTTTGAAATTGAAAGAAGATCACTTGATGAAGAAGAAGAAGAAGCAGAAGAAGCAATCGCTTGTCAAGAGTAATGGGTTCTTGAAACTTGATGAAGGAAAAAAAACAAGAATGCTTCAGGAATTTGTCCAGTGTTGGGCTTTCACCTCAAAAGGTTGGGAAACTTCTTGGTGATGCCATGAAAAGCTGGAGAGTTTTCGACAATGAAGAGCATGGAATTTATCAGCAGAAGAAGAGTTGAAAGGAGAAGTCAACTTGATTGATATCCTGAAAAGTTTGAAGGAATATATCGAAAAGAAGCGGAATGGTACTGAAATTAAGCGGCTAATACATAAATTTTTGTACTCTTGGGATGTTAAAAACAGGTTGTCCATTCCTGTGAATCAAGTAGAGCAAGAGTTCTTGACTCTAGAAGAAAGGAGATTATTGAGAAAGAAGGCAGGTTGAAAGTGTTTTTTACTAACCCTTCACTTGAAGTTTGTGTAATAGTTATGGCGAAATGGAATAGTTCGTATGTGTTGATAACAGAATGGAATAATGTTAAAGTTCGGAATGAGCTTAAAGAAAGTGATGAAGTCCAAATATGGTTGTTCAGGTCCCCGGAAAAACTTTCTCTTGCCCTTGTCATTCTTCGGAGAAGCTGATAAGAAGGTGGTGATGGCGTCTTGGGTAAGACAAGTATATCATCTTCCTGTGTTATATACTCATTCATTAAGATTCGTTTTGTAGTTATATAGAAAATTTAGTCTATTGTTCTCGAAATCCTCAATCTTCCATGACATTGAATGTATGTACTTGATAGGGTTTGGGATATGATATGTTTATATGAGGAACAAATACCTCTAAGAAAAAAAGATAGAGAGATTGATTGACAAAATTCTTCATTGATAATTACAATTGAGATTTAGGCTATTAAATAGCCTTACACTTGATTCCAAATGACTCACAAAATGACTCTAATTGTCTAATTCAAATCTAATAAGATATTCTATCATAATTATATAAGGATAATAAGATAATCCTAATTCTATCCCAATAAAATAATAGCATAATTATAAAAGACTTAACATAATTATCCTAATTCTAAAATAATCCTAACATTGCCTCCCCCTTCGACTCCACCTTGTCCTCAAGGTTGCAAGGTATGACACCATCAACAGTAGTTATCCCAACTCATCCTCGTGCTCATCATCCTCCTCCATTAGCACGAGAAAGAACTTGGCCCTGTAGCGATGCCCAAGTTGAAAGCGCTCATCGCAATTATAGCACAAACCTTTGTTACGCCGCTCTTGCATCTGTGCTGCCGTGGGTCGCTTAACAGGCAAGGAATCCAATTGGTTTGGAATTGGCAAAAGGGCTTGCTGCGCTGAAGGAACATTAGGAGTTGATTTACTAGGATAGCAAGATTGTGGCCCGACAGATTGCAAGTATAGGTTTGAATCCTATAGCTTGTCCTCTTGCAAGCGTGCAAGACTTATGGCATGGTTGAGGGTGTAAGGCCGGAAGGATTGCACCCTTCTTCAGATTTTTGGTTTAACCCCTAATACAAAGCAACTTAGAAGGAACGTACTTGGAAGGCCAAAAACTTGATTAGAGAGTTCCTCAAATTCTGTTTGATAAGCCACTACAGAACCTCTTGAGTAAGTTTCGCCAACTGCGCTTGGTAATCCACAAATTTCGAAGGCCCAAAACGAACATCTGAATCCTATAAGAAAGAATGCCAAGACCGAATCTGCCCAATGGAATGCATCCAGCGATACCAGGAGAGAGCTGGCCCCTCCATGTGGAAGGAAGAGATCGTCATGCGTTCGATAGGGATATTATGGTAATTAAAGGATTGCTCGGCTTTAAACCTCCAGGCATGCGGATCCGTGCCATCAAAATGAAGAACTTCTAAACGAAAAGACTTGGGAAAAAAACTCTCAGAAGTCGATCCTCGTTGCCCAGTCAAATCTGAAGATGATTTACCGGAATGTTGGTTTTGTTGTCAGGTTTGATCAAACTTGTTGTTTAGAGCTGAAATCTACAAAGTAACATCTTGAAAACCTAATGAGAATCCAAGCCCATCATGCTCATCACAAATGCTACGGATTTCAATGAAGACTCAAGGATAACATGAAGAACAACATTCAGCCCAAGCAACCCAAACACTCAAGGAAGCTCACAAAATTGTCCAAGAGGTCTTAAGGTTCCAAGGCATAGCTCAAGCCCTATTATGTGGCCAAAAATGTGAACAACAAGTGGGAACAAGTTACCTTGGCCCAAGCCCAAGTTTTGGATGTCATTTGATTCAAATTTTGGAGGAAAATCCCTAAAATTGTTATTAAGGACATAGGTCCTTAAATTAGGAAAAGGTTGTCCATGACATTAAATGGGTATGGCTTGCTTTTGACTTGTATGGTGGAGACTTATTGTTATTAATTTTCATATAATATTTTAATGTTTCCATCATGTAATATTTGCTAGGGTAAATCCCTTAATTTTTGTAAAGCCTATTTAAAGGTCACTTGATCATTTTTGTAAAAGAGATTGAATATTGAAGTGAATAGTACTTTGCCTTGAGAATTGTTTTCTCTTGTTTTCCTTTACCCAAGTTCGGCCAAACTTGGTGGTGGAGTGTCTATCAAGCTGGTGGAGTTTCCTTTAGGCTTGATTGATTCCTTGGTCATCTTTTTTGTAAGTTGTTTTCCTTTTGCTTCAATTTAACTCATTTCCGGATTTTGTTTTGCATGGTGTGTATGAATCCGTTTGTGGTGCATTTGAACATGAGTACCTTTGTGTTGATTGGAGTTTGATATAAGGAGTTGTTCTAAGTTGTCTGAATGGTTGTGTGTATGTATGGAGAGTGTTAGCCGAATGGTCATAAAGAGTTGGAAGAAATCCTAGCCTAAGTGGAGTTAGAATTGGTTGAAATAAGGTAGTGTATGTATTCTGGTTGTAAGAATTCATATCATTTGGTGTCAAAGCTAAGGTTGAGGATTGAATTTGTGAAGATTGGGGTATTGATTGATCAACAAAAAATAAATAAATAAATAATTAAGGAAGTGTTGAGTGTGTGTGTAGTTCGGCCAAGCCAAACAATTGTCATCCATTGTGCATATTTTTTTTTCTCTTTCATTGAACACTATTCTAAACACCAACCCTAACCACCCACTCATCCAAACCTAACCAATCCCATCCAAATTCAACTAAAACCAATCCCATTTCAACCAAAAACCCTAAACACTAACCATATATTTAAACACCATTTCCTAGCCTAATCCCACATCACTATTCATAGTTTACTATTCACATGTTACTATTCACAGAATACCATTTTTCCTAAAACCAATTTGTACAAATTTCATCCTCTCATCCTTCACATCTTAAATAACATTTCCCACTATTCCACAGTGACGCTGTTTATCCGAAGATACTGTTCACAGTAGCTAAATTTCACCCAATTTTCATGGCAAACAAGAGCATTTCCTCCCCAACTTCACCCCAACCCCCATGGAAGTGTGCCAACCTGAAAATACAAGAAGAACTTGATGATGTTAAGAAGAACATGTCCAGTATGATGGAGTTGATGGTTAGCATGTCTGAGGACATTGTTAATCTATCCCAACCAAAAACCACCTTTGAGGAATCCTTACAACGGTCAAACGAGAAGGTCGACCACATTACCGTCAAAGAACCATAATTCAGACTCCACTGTATATGGAAGATTTAAGAGATAGTAGTGCATCCTCTAGTGGATCCGAGGCTCCTAGGAGGAGAAGAATTGATNGGCGAAGCTTGGTACACTCAAATTCTTCTATTTTCAACCAAAATTCAGGGCAACAATCAAATAACACTCAAACAAACAAATATAACAACAACCAACTCGATTAAGGGCGAAAGAGGAAACAATAACAACGTACCTCAAGTGGGGCGTTACACAAGAAGAACTTGATGATGTTAAAAAGAACATGTCCAGTATGATGGAGTTGATGGTTAGTATGTCTGAGGACATTGCTAATCTATCCCAACCAAAACCCACCTTTGAGGAATCCCCACAACCGCCCCAACGGGAAGGTCGACCGCATTACCGTCAAAGAATCATAATTAAGACTCCCCTGTATATGGAAGATTTAAGAGATAGTAGTGCATCCTCTAGTGGATCCGAGGCTCCTAAGAGGAGAAGAATTGATGACAATAGGCGTATCAAAATAGACTTGCCTGAATTTGAAGGTAGCCTAGACCCTAATGCTTTCCTAGATTGGCTAAGTGATATTGAGAGAGTGTTTGAGTTGAAGGGGTATACGGATGAGAAGAAATGTAAGGTATACGTAGCTATTCTGAAGTTCAAGGGATATGCTTCCTTATGGTGGGAAAACACTAGAAAAAAAAGAGAGAAAGAGGGAAAGACTAGAGTAAGGTCATGGGATAAATTGAAGAGAATGTTGAGAAAGAGGTTCTTGCCCGAAAATTACAAGCAAGATCTCTACATGAGCTTGGATAATCTTAAGCCAGGGGATAGGAAAGTAGAGGAGTATATAAGGGAGTTTGAGGGCTTTATGATGAGGAGTGATGTTCCGGAGGAAAAGGAGCAAACCATCACTTGGTTTTTGGGAGGTTTACAAAGGGAAATAGCTCACAAAGTGGAATTGCAACCTTATCATTCCTTGGGGGATGTATGCAAGTTAGCCAACAAGGTTGAGAAGCAACTCCAAAGTCTAAAACTTTCAGCACCAAAACCGTATTTCAAGGGCAACAACTCCTACAAAGGATCCCCATCTTATTCCAAATCCTATGTCAACAACAACAAAGATAAGGGCAAGGAAAGAGTGAATGAAGCACCTAAGGAGAAACCAAAATTTGTGGCTCAAGGAGGCACTCAAGGGGATTTGAAGGACAAGAAATGTTTTAAGTGTCATGGCTACGGACACTTCCAAGCCAATTGTCCCAACAAGAGGGTAATGTCCCTCAAAGAGATACAAGAGATTGAAGAGGTTGTCCAAGAAGAAGAGAGTGAAGAGGAAGAATCCGAGAGTGGTGAGGAGATTGTTGAAGAAGCTGATATTTGTGATGCATTGATTTTGAAGAGGGTTTTGCATGCACAAGTTGACTCTACCGAAGAACAAAAGGGAAATTTGTTCTAAACTCGTTGCACCATCAAAGGGAAGGTATGTTCAGTTATTATTGATAGTGGGAGTTGTACTAATGTAGCTTCCACCACCCTTGTTGAAAAATTGAAGCTTCCTACCCAAAACCATAGCCACCCTTACAAATTGCAGTGGTTGAGCAATAGGAGCACCATTAATGTTACCAAATAAGTAATAGTCCCCTTTTCCATATGTAAGAGATATGTGGATGAAGTGTTGTGTGATGTAATACCAATGGATGCTTGTAATTTGTTGCTAGGTAGACCTTGGCAATATGATAGGGAAGTTGTCCATGATGGGAGGAAGAACACTTACACTTTTAGGCTCAACAAGAAAACCATCACCTTAAGCCCTTTGCCACCCCATCAAACACTTTCCACACCTACACCAACCAAAACCGAAATCTCGCAAAAGAACCTATTGCTCAAATGGCAACCAAATAGAAAAGGCCATCACCAAACGCAAACCCATCCTAGCCTTGCTTATTGCCGAGAGAAGAGAAGTTGATGCAAGTACACCTCATCTCCTAGTCCAACCTTTACTACATGAGTATGAAGATGTTCCACCCGGGCTGCCACCTTTAAGGGGTATAGAACATCATATTGATTTGCTACCCGGGGCACCTTTACCAAACAAACCAGCCTATAGATGCAATCCAGAAGAGTCCAAGGAGTTGCAAAGGCAAGTGGATGAGCTAATGAGTCAAGGGTATGTGAGGGAGAACATGAGTCCTTGTTCGGTTCCAGCCCTCTTGGTACCAAAAAAGGATGGGAGTTTTCGGATGTGTGTGGATAGTAGGGCTATCAACAACATTACAATCAAGTATAGGTACCCTATACCAAGGCTTGATGACATGCTTGATGAGTTACATGGCTCTTGCATCTCCTCCAAGATTGACTTACGAAGTGGGTGCCATCAAATCCGAATGAGAGAAGGGGATGAGTGGAAAATAGCCTTCAAAACCAAAAGAGGGCTTTTTGAATGGATGGTCATGCCTTTCGGCCTCTCCAATGCTCCAAGCACCTTCATGAGGTTGATGAATGAGGTACTTAAACCTTTTATGGGCAGATTTGTTGTTGTTTATTTTGATGATATATTAGTGTATAGTCATAGTGAGGATGAGCATAAAAGCCATCTTAGGCAAGTGTTTGAAGTGTTGAGAAAACAAAAATTATATGCTAAGATGGAGAAATGTGAGTTTTTCATGGAGAGGGTAGTCTTCCTAGGCTATATAGTTTCGGGAGAGGGAATCATAGTTGATCAATCAAAGGTTGAAGCAATTAGAAGTTGGCCCGAACCTAAAACCATTAGTGAAGTAAGAAGTTTTCATGGTTTAGCCTCATTTTATAAGAGATTTGTACCCAACTTTAGTACCCTAATGTCACCAATCACCGAGCGCTTAAAAAAAGGGAATTTTGAGTGGACAAAGGAGGCAAAAGATGCTTTTGAAGTGATTAAAAAGAAACTTTGTGAAGCACCCATTCTAGCTCTACCCGATTTCCCTAAGGTGTTTGAAGTGGAGTGTGATGCTAGTGGAGTTGGGATAGGGGCAGTCCTTACTCAAGATAAAAGGCCATTAGCATATTTTAGTGAGAAACTCAATGATTCTAGGAAGAAATATAGCACTTATGATAAAGAGTTCTATGCCATTATTAGAGCCTTAGATCATTGGAGTCATTATTAGAGGCCTAAACAATTTGTGTTGCATTCGGATCACCAAGCTCTCACGTTTATTAATGGGCAACATAAGCTGAACTCAAGGCATGCCGAATGGGTTGAGTTCCTTCAATCCTTTTCATTTGTGTCAAAGTACAAGCATGGAAGTACTAATGTAGTTGCAGATGCATTGTCAAGGAGGTACTCCATCCTTTCCATTTTGGATGCAAGAGTACTTGGGTTTACCATGATGAGGGAGCATTACAAAAAAGATGAACAAATGGCCGAAATTATGGCTAAGTGTTCAAGGGGGAGCTTTGAGGATTATGTGGTTCAAGAGGGATTTTTGTTTAAGGGAAACAGGTTGTGTGTACCTCAAGGGAGTTTTAGAGAATTACTTGTGAGAGAGGTGCATGAAGGGGGGCTTGCGGGTCATTTTGGGGTTACCAAAACCTTGGAGATTCTTAAGGATAATTTCTTTTGGCCTAAGATGATTGGGAATGTCCAATCCATAGTAGCAAGATGTGGGGTATGTCATAGAGCTAAAAGCCATTTCAAGCTGAGGATGTACACTCCATTGCCCATTCCTAACCAACCGTGGGAAGACTTGAGCATGGACTTCATTGTGGCATTACCAAGAACCCAAAGAGGTAAAGATTCCATAATGGTTGTTGTTGATAGATTCTCTAAGATGGCACATTTCATTGCATGCAACAAAACCAGTGATGCATCACATGTGACTGAATTATTCTTCAAAGAAATTGTGAGGTTGCATGGTGTACCATGGAGCATAGTGTCAGATAGGGATACAAAATTTCTTAGCCATTTTTGGAGGTCTTTGTGGAGTAGATTGGGTACCAAACTTTTGTTTAGCACTTCCCATCACCCCCAAACTGATGGTCAAACCGAAGTCACCAATAAAACCCTAGGAACCATCCTTAGAACCTTGGTGAGCAAGAGTTTGAGAGATTGGGACAACAAGTTAGCCCATGCCGAATTTGCCTATAATAGGTCCCCTAGTGCTACCACTAACCATTCTCCTTTTGAAGTTTTTTATGGCCTTAATCCTTAGGGGTGGAAAATAAAGACCGAAAACCGAACCGAATAGAAAACCGGACCGAAAACTGAACCGAAAATTCAGTATTTCTAAAATCTGGTTTGGTTTTCAGTTTAAAAAATTCATAAACCGATTAATCGGTTCGGTTTTCGATTTACAAGTATTTTTAAACCGGTTAACCGAAACCGAACTATAAAACCGGTTTCAAAAATAAATAATACATATTATTATAATTAAGCCCACCGCCACTTTTCTCTTTCATCTATCTTTTCCATCATTTTCAATCTTTTCCTCACTTTTCTCTTTCATCTTTCTCCGTCACTTCTCTCTTTCAACTTCCTTTTTCATCATATCTTCTCCTTTACTTTTCTCTTTCATCTTCATCTTCTTCTTCTCCCTTTCTTCTTTTCACTTTTCACCTTTTTTTCGTCTTCTTTTCCATCTCTTCTCCTTCAGTTTTCTCAGTCTCATTCTCTCTTAGTCTCTGTCTCTCACTCTCACTCTCACTCTCGCGCTCAGTCTTATTCTCTATCTCTCACTCTCTGTCAGACTCTCATTGTCTCTCCGTTTTCAGATCTACGTTCTCACGTCATCGTCGCTCAGCTGCAGTCGCCGTCGTCATCTGTTGTCGGTGGGTTTTTAGATCTGTGTTGTCACGTTTTCAGATCTGGGGTTTGACATTGAAGATTTTGGTTTTAATTCTTGTATATGTACTGATGGTGATGGCTATGTATTTGTTAGTTAGAACTTAGAATGAATGATTTAGAACTACAAGTTTTTTGTGTTACTTCATCAATAAATGAATAATGATTTTGGAGTTGAGAATCAATTGTTATTTGGTTAGAAATGACTCAGTTGTTTGATTTTGGATCTTGGTGTTCAACGTCATTAAACCTGGAAAAAAAAAATAAAAAGGACTGAATTGGGCAAAAAAATGCAGCCCATAATGGTGACCGAATTGGGCCAAAAAAGACAGCCCATCGTAAATTTTAATTAACCGGTTTATAAACCGATTAACCGATTAACCGAACCAAATTTTTGGTTTGGTTTATTACCGGTTTATAATCGAATAGGATCGGTTTCGGTTCAATTTATTTTTAGAACCGAAAATCGGTTTGGTTCAAACAACAGGTTAACCGGTCCGGTTAACCGGATTTTTCCACCCCTATTAATCCTATCACTCCTATAGAACTTAGTATCCTACCCCTTGATATCCAATTGAGCCTTGATGCTAAGGAGATGGCCAAGTCCATGAAGAAGCTACATGAAACAATTACGGCCCAAATAGCCAAATCCAATGAGGCCTATCTAAAGAAAGCCAACAAACATAGGAAACCCACCATTTTCCAACCGGGTGATCTTGTATGGGTTCATTTGAGAAATGAGAGATTTCCTTCCAAGAGGAAAAGCAAGTTGGTACCTAGGGCCGATGGTCCCTTTGAAGTCCTTAAAAGAGTTGGGGATAATGCATATAAAATTGATTTACCCTCTGAATTTGGCAATGTTTCGGCTACTTTTAACATTGGGGACTTGTCTCCATACTTGGAGGATGGAATACTTTTGGATTTGAGGACAAATCCTTCTCAACCCGGGGAGGATGATGAGAATCCAAGCCCATCATGTTCATCACAAATGCCAGGAACTTCAATGAAGACTCAAGGGCAACATGAAGAACAACATTCGGCCCAAGCAACCCAAACACTCAAGGAAGCTCACAAAATTGTCTAAGAGGTCTTAAGGGTCCAAGGAATAGCTCAAGTCCTATTTTGTGGCCCAAACCATGAAAAACAAGTGGGGACAAGTTACCTTGGTCCAAGCCCAAGTTTTGGATGTCATTTGATTCAAATTGTGGAGAGAAATCCCTAAAATTATTATTAAGGACATAGGTCCTTAAATTAGGGAAAGGTTGTCCATGGCATTAAATGGGTATGGCTTGCTTTTGACTTGTATGGTGGAGAATTATTGTTTACTAAATTTTCATGTATTATTTTAATGTTTCCATCATGTAATTTTGCTAGGGTAAATCCCTTAATTTTGTAAAGCCTATTTAAAGGCCACTTGATCATATTTTGGAGTGACATTGAATATTGAAGTGAATAGTACTTTTGCCTTGATAAATTGTTTTCTCTTGCTTTCCTTTACCCAAGTTCGGCCAAACTTGGTGGTGGAGTGTCTTTCAAGTTGGTGGAGTTTCCTTTAAGCTTGATTGATCCCTTGGCCATCTCTTTTGTAAGTTATTTTTCCTTTTGCTACAATTTACCTCTTTTCCAGATTTTGTTTGCATGGTGTGTGAGTCCGTTTGTGGTGTATTTGAACAAGAGTGCCTTTGTGTTGATTGGAGTTTGATACAAGGAGTTGTTCTAAGTTGTCATAATAGTTGTGTGTGTATGGAGGGTGATAGGCAAATGGTCTTAAGGAGTTGGAAGAAAGACTAGCCTAAGTGGAGTTGGAATTGGTTGAATTAGGGTGGTATATGAATTGTGGTTGTAAGAATTCATATCACATGGCAAGATTGTGAGTGATTAGGCCAGATCTAGTCTTGAATTGAGCATGGCTAGGCCATCTTTGCCAGAGAAGAAGAGACAACTTGACCTCCGAATCGCATACGTCCATTGCCTCATTCTCCTCCACATCTGTTTGTTCGTTGCCAAGATGAAGGGTTTGTTTTTGTATTTATTTTCATGGATTTTATGGGTGATTTTGTATCTTCTTTTTCTTATGTTTTGTTTATTATGAATTTATGTTCATGGTGTTGAGGTGGAGGAAATTTTTTGATGGAATTAGAAGTGAATATTTCTGTAGACCAAATTCTGGGTTGTTTGGAAGACGTATGTGAACCAAATTTTGGGTTGAAAATTTGTGAAGAGAGAAATCCTTTGCTCTTTTTCCTTTTTTTGTTCCAATTCTCTCCCTCTACTTTATTTGATTGTTGTTGTGTATAACTACCTAGTCGCCGGCGATTGCCCATCATTTACAACCTTCTCGTAGCCAACTCACCCACCACTTATTTAGACGAAATTCCTCACCCAAACTAAATTCTGGTTTTTCAGAAGAGTTATTTTAAGCAAAATCTGGATTGTAGGAAAGGTTAATGTGAAGTAATTTCCTAGTTGTATTGAAGAATTATGAAAAACAAATTTGGTCTTAGAGAAGAATTATTTATAATCTTTTTATATGGAAGAATTATGTAAAATTTTTATTGTATGAAAGATTTAAGTTTAATTTTTTTATTCATAATATTCATATGATATTAAATTATTTATATATTGGCAGATTTATTAATTAACACAACACATATATATATATTGTGTGAACTGACAAAAATACCCTTTTTACTGTTAAAATTAACGTAATAGGTGGGAAAGTGCCGTCTTAAAACTTGATTGGTGCGAAAGTGTCATTTCGCCAAAGCCTGGGTGGGCAAATCCGTTGTCCCTCTTAACAAACTAAAGACCCACGAAAAACCTAAACCTGAACCCCACTGAAACCGCCCTTAGAAGTTAGAACCAACATCTCCAAGCTAATGGATGCGCTCTTTCTCCATGATCCGCTCTCCTTATCTCTCTTGGTAACATCTTTGTCTCTCAATTTTCACTCTGTTAGCTACCCAAATTAGTAGCTAATTCATAGTCGTTAATTTGACGAACACTACTATATGCTGTTTCATCTTTTGGTGTTTGGCATTGTCTAAATTTTTACTGTTGATTTTGAAGTGTTTCTGTTGTTGGTTTCTTCATTTTGTGTAATGGGTATTGAAGATTTGCGCAAGATAGTTGCTTCATTTACCGTTTCTTTTTATGGGCATGTTTCTGTTTGATAAAAGTCTTCTGATATTTTCGGATTTATTCAAGATAATGATTCTAGTGATGGTTTTGGATTTGGGGTATGCTTCGTAATAAGTGGTGATGTGTATGGTTTTGTTCTGTTGTTATGTTAGATGGGCTGTCAAGATAGTCTCTTTAGAGTACAGAGTTTGGATTTTGTTATATGGGTATGTTTCAATTTGAGGCAAATCCCAGAACATGCTATCTGTGCGACCCATTCGCAGATTTTGCAATTCTGCTGCTGCCGTTGCATCAACCAATCCTCGTGCAGTTGCATTGAATAACATTCAAAATCCCAAGCCTTTGGTAGATAAACCCTTGGAAGAACCTGCCCTTGTCAGGCTTAAAGCTGAGAGAGACCCTGAAAAGTTGTTTCAGCTTTTTAAGGCTAATGCGCACAATAGACTTGTTATTGAGAATAAGTTTGCTTTTGAAGACACTGTTTGTCGGTTAGCTGGGGCACGTCGGTTTGATTACATTGAGCATTTGCTTGAGCACCAAAAGAGTTTGCCGCAAGGTAGACGTGAAGGGTTCATCGTAAGGATTATCATGTTGTATGGGAAGGCTGGGATGACTAAGCAAGCGGTTGATACTTTTTATGACATGCATTTGTATGGGTGTAAGAGGACGGTTAAATCTTTTAATGCTGCACTTAAAGTTTTGTCACAAAGCCGAAATCTAGAAGCAATCCAGACATTTCTTCTAAATGTTCCACAACAATTTCATATTATGTTGGATATATTTTCGGTTAATATTGTTATTAAGGTTTTTTGTGAAATGGGTATATTGAATAAAGCATATTTAATCATGGTAGAGATGGAAAAGATGGGGATAAAACCAGATGTTGTTACATACACAACGCTTATATCAGCCTTCTATAAGAATAATCGGGTGGAGATTGGTAATGGGTTGTGGAACCTTATGTTGCGGAAGGGGTGTTTACCCAATCTTGCAACTTTTAATGTAAGGATTCAGTATTTGGTTAACCGGAGACAATCATGGCAGGCCAATAGTTTGATGCGTTTGATGCAACATCTTCGGATAATGCCTGATGAGGTTACTTATAATTTGGTTATTAAAGGGTTTTGCCAGGCTGGGTATTTGGAGATGGCCAAGAGGGTTTATTCTGCTATGCATGGTAGGGGATATAAACCTAATGTTAAGATTTACCAAACAATGATTCATTATCTTTGCAAGGGAGGAGAGTTTGATTTGGCATATACAATGTGTAAAGATTGCATGAAGAAGAGCTGGTTCCCAAATGTTGATACAATTTATACATTACTTGAAGGCCTTAAGAAGAATAAGCAGCTAGAAAAGGCTAAGATGATCTTGTCGTTGGCTCGCAAAAGAGTGCCACCTTTTTCGTCATATCAATTAAGTTCTTTGCAATCTATTTTTTCAAGGAGTTGACTTCAAATTGACTAATGGCTTGGATCATTTAATTAATGTGATAGTGGAGTTTACGGTACTTATTCTTTTCATTTGAGTCATTGTAAATTGTCAAAAATTAAATGGACATCAGATTATATTGGCAAACATCTGGCCACAGATTAAATTGTACCACCTCAATAAAGTTCGCTGTGAAATGAAAGTTATAGTGGACAGGGGTGACCCCAAATTCTTGTAAGTCATAGTGCATGTTTTCTCTCTCCCTCTTCTACAAATGGTTTACCATTCTTCGCACAATGGACACATATTATTTCAAAATTTTCAACGTTTCTCTATATTTAAACTTTAAAGTGCTAATTCTACCTCTTACTATCTAGTTTGCAATCCATCCTTTGTGCAAGAATTAAATGTGCATGTCCATGGTTGTTCTTAATCTTAACTTTTATAAGCTATTATTTCATGTCATTCTATATTTCTGTTGTGCATGTGCATTTTCATATGTTCATGATTTATCTATTCCTATACTGTAATATTCTTCCCATCTTTTATGCGGAGGGGCCAAGTTTCCTATAGTATGTGTGATTATGAAAGTGTGTTCCTAGTTTTATATGCTGATAGTTTCTGAGTTTTACCGTGTCCCATTCAGTGTTTCTACTTTAGTGATGAGGAACGTAATGACAGTGAGAAGGAGGCAAACTCTTCTATGTTATATAGGAAAATGCTAAATAAGTGAGTATTACATATTTTTGCATTATTTTAAGGTCAAATATACTTGTTTGACTGTTATTTATTTTAGATGGTTTGGTGGCAGTATGCTAAATGCCTCTATATCATGGACGAAAACTTAATAGAGTGAAAGTCATGATTATCGATATGGGTGGTTGGCTGGCCAGGAATAGTTTTCTTTCTTTTTCCTACAAATCTGAAAACTCAATGGGTGCATTTCATCTCAATGATGTTATCAATGTTTGTTAAGTTGGTAACTTTGATCATCCTGATACGATTTCGTGGCAGTGTAGGAATATATAGCCATGTGAAATTCAATACTCAATTCTGTTAGGATACCTTACATTGTGTATGGCAGGGGTGTTCACTTTTATGTAGTTTACTTTGTGGGGTTATGAAAGTTGGCTAGTACCACTGTTTTGTGTTTATAGTTCGGTAGTAACCATACTGTTGAAATCATGCTTAAGAATGGAATTTTACAGCAATTTGATATGCCCAAAGACTCCCTGCCTTATCAGCCGGGCTAATGGAAGCATGTTTATCAAAATTTGTTGCTAATGATATAGTGGATTGCAATGGATGGAGACCAGGAACTTGGCAGTTTGATTGGTGTGATTGAATGCATACTTGAATCCTTATTTGTTCTTGAAGTGCACCACTACGCAGCTGAAGTGACAGTACCTTACTTTTTGTCTGTGCTTTCCCATGGAGGTTAGAAGTTTTCAAGCCAACCTCTGCCTTGTCTGGGAAGAGTTCATAGGAGATAGGGCTCGAGAAAGAAACTCCCTCTAAGAGTGCTGCTGCCTGTTGGAAAACTATTTTAGGAACTTTTAACTTCCAGAGTGCTCTTGACTCTTGCCTGTGTGGAGGACTACTTTAAAAACCTTAAACAGTATATTTTGTGACTGAAAGTGCTTGAGAATGACTAGTACTGGTCCATTGTTCATAAGCTTATTTGTAGCTCCAAGTTGGGGCCAGAAAAATACAAGGCGGACAAAATTATTCAGGCTGTGCTGTAGATGGGATTCAGGACTTCTAAACATCATGAAAAATTGTTAATCAATGTGTATAGATCAACTGGTTGTGGATCCTGAAGACAGCTCTTAAGTTTTGACACTGAGATGAATAGAATACTTGTAGCTATGAGTTTTCTGACACACAGATGAAAAGAAATACTTTTAGCTCGACTTTTGATTCAGATGAATTGAATACATTTACTTGGCTTGCTTACAGAATAGACATTATTTGGAATACCAATCTCATTGAATCAGAAATATTTTTTTTCTGTTTGCGCCTATGTCTCGGCATGTTTAAGATTTAACTATTTTGCTCAGCTTCAAGTTCAATACAAGTATGCAATGCATGTGAACTTAGCAGATAAATTTCTGTATATGGAAATACGATAATGGAACCCACTTCCCTTATCTAAGGTTTTGGGCATAGCCAAAGCCAAATGTGAAATGTACTTTGTGTTGTCAATCTGTTGCACTTTTCTTACTCTTCTTGTTCCGTGTGCTGTGTTTTTATTTTCTTATAAAGAAGCTCCGGATAGGTGGGACTGGGTTCCCACATTCTCTGAAGAGTATTATCAGCTATGGCACTGGAAATTGTATCTACGCCCACCTTGCATGGTGCATGTTAGGATTATGGTAAATTAAATTGCAAAATTTAAAATTCTTATAATGATAAGATTACATTTGGTAATGATTTTATAGCTAACATCATGGCTATACGAAATCAAATTACAATTAAATTATGGATGTAATAAAAAATTGGGGTGTGCAAAAGAATCGATCGGAATTGGAACCGGCGAGTACTCAGGGTTCCGGTTTCAGTTCCTACCTACAATCAGCCCTCATAGGATCGGTAAATCGGAACCAGTACTGTGTGGTTTTGGTTTCTGTTCCACCAGTGTAGGAATTGGAAACGAAATCGAAACTGAGCCCCAGGTAGGAATCGGGACCGAACTATGATTTTTGTAAACTTTTGGGTGTATTTGTAATTTTTGGGAATATTAGGGGGTAATGAATTTTTCGGTACCCAGACCTGGAACTTGAGTTTCAGGTTCCAGTTCCAGGCTTTTAGGAACTGGAACCGGTTGATTACAGTTTCGATTCCAAATTCTAAGAACTGGCTAGTTCTGGTTCTGGTTCCCGTTCCATGAGATTTTGGTAGGTGCTTGGACCCACCTACCCCTAAAAAAAAAACATTTAGAGGGCATTCGATTAAGAGAATGTTGTATTACTAGAAATGTTATAGTAATGAAAAGATAGATTACTTTAAAGATTATTGGGAATGTTATATAAAATGTGTTTGGTTAAATTGGAATAAATTGGTAGGTATGTTACATAGATTACTGAATTGCCCTTTTTTTTTAATATTATTATTTAAATCATTTTTTTAACCCCCTACATTTGAGAATTTAGCTAAACACCCCAACAATAAAAATTTAAAAATTAACAAAAAAACCCCAACCACCAAGAGCATAACCGACCACCGGCCACCATTGCTAGTCGATAGTCGACAGTTGCCGAAACCGTACACGACCAGTTGGATATGGCCGGTTGTGCTCTGATCTAACGACTTCCGGCCACATCTGCGATAGGATAGATCTGGCCAGAAATGACCAAAATAAATTTGGCTGTTTTCGGATAAATCCACAACAATCTGGTCGTTTCCAGCCATTAACTAGTCGGAGGTGGCCAGATCGCTGCACAGTCGGTCATATCCGACCAGTTGTATGCCATTTCGGTGATGTCCCTTGGTGGCCGATGGCTGGCGATGGTGGCCAGGTTTGACATTCTTATAAATTGTTTTAAATAAAAGGCTATTCTTGTCCAAAAGTTTTGTGTATAAGGTTAAAATAATATATAAATATTCTTGTAAATTGTTTTCAAAATAAGGGCATTCTTGTCTAAAAAATTTAATGATTACGGATAAAATTATAACAAAAATAAGTTTACAAATAATAAAATAATACTAAAAAAAATTATGATATTCAGATTACTATCTATATGATTAATAAGAATCACTATTTATTTTGAAAGATTATTAAAATTTTATATTACTTAATAACAAAATCATGATAACGCTAAATAATATAAGATTATACAGTATTACTGAAGTAATCCCGCGTAGTTCCCAATCAAACCGCACCCTAATTAGTATTACTCTTGGTTTGGTTGATGACATTCATCTCTATAGGACTCTAATCTTACACTATTATCACTTCATGTGAGCGAAACTCCTCTTTAATCTCTCTTTCTCGCATGTCTAAGACTCTTTTGTCTCGCATTAAACCTGTTCACAGTCGGAAACCCACTTCTCTTTCACCCTTTCGCCTTACTCCCCGCCTCAAGGAACTCGTCAATGAAACCATTGAAATCCTCAAAACCCACCCACAGTATGACCAGTTGCTTGAAAATCGTTTCGCCGATGAAGAAACCCAAGTTTCAGAGGTTGCCCATTTCGTTTTTGACAAAATTCATGATGTGGAACTGGGTGTCAAGTTTTTTGATTGGCTTTCTAAACAACCCAAGAGCTCTTCTTCTCTAAATGAGTTTGCTTGTTCTTCGTTTTTGAAGCTTTTAGCCAGGTTTAGAGTGTTTTCAGAGATTGAGTTGGTGTTGAATAGTATGAGGTTAGAAGGTATAAAGCCAACCCATGAAGCGTTGAGTTTTGTTGTACGGGCTTATGCGTGTTCTGGGTTAGTTGATAAAGCCTCTGAGTTGTATGATTACGTCATTGAATTACATAATTGTGGTCCTGATGTTTTTACTTGTAATTCATTGCTTGATTTGTTAGTGAAGTGTAAAAAATTTAAACTTGCTCGTAAATTGTATGATGAAATGTGTAAAAGAGAGGATGGTTTGGATAATTATACTACTTGTATCATGGTGAGGGGTTTGTGTAAAGAAGGGAAGGTTGAAGAGGGTAAAATGTTGATTGAGGAGAGGTTTGGAAAGGGATGTATACCTAATATTGTATTTTATAATACACTCATAGATGGGTATTGCAAGAGAGGTGATGTTGAAAGTGCTAGTTTGCTTTTAAGGGAGTTGAAGTTGAAGGGGTTCTTGCCTACACTGGAGACTTATGGAGCAGTGTTATACGGGTTTTGCAAGGATGGGAATTTCAAGGCAATTGATAAACTTTTGATGGAAATGAAAGAGAGGGGTTTGACTGCTAACGTTCGAGTTTATAATAATATAGTTGATGCTAGAATTAAGCATGGTTTTAAGGTTAAAGTAGTAGAGACTGTTCAGTGGATGATGGACAATGGTTGTGAGCCTGATATGGTTTCCATTAATACTTTGATTTGTGGCTTGTGTAGGGATGGGAGAGTTGAGGAGGCTAGTCAACTAATAAAACAGGCAATGGAAAGAGGATTAGAGCCGAACAAGTTCAGTTATACTCCTATTATACATGTCTGCTGTAAACAAGGGGAATATATTAGGGCCTTAAATTTGCTTATTGAGATGATAGAAAGAGGACATAAACCTGATTTGGTCACTTACGGATCTCTTATTCATGGACTTGTTACTGCAGGGGAGGCGGATGTTGCTATGACTGTTAGAGATAAAATGATGCAGAGGGGAGTGTTGCCTGATGCTGGTATTTACAATGTTTTGATGAGTGGACTTTGCAAGAAAGGGAGGCTTCCTGCTGCGAAGATCCTGCTTGGTGAGATGCTTGACCACAACATACTACCTGATGCTTTTGTTTATGCAACTCTAATAGATGGCTTCATCAGGAATGGTGATCTTGATGAGGCGAAGAAACTTTTTGAGCTGACAATTGCTAAGGGAATGGATCCTGGTGTTGTGGGATATAATGCCATGATAAAGGGTTACTGTAAATTTGGATTGATGAATGATGCACTGTCATGTCTGAATAAAATGACTCAGAAGCATCATGCCCCAGATGAGTTCACTTTTTCGACAATTATTGATGGCTATGTAAAACAGCATGACTTATCAAGTGCTCTGAGGATGTTTGGAAAGATGGTGAAACAGAAATGCAAACCAAATGTTGTCACATACACTGCTTTAATTAATGGGTTTTGCCGCATTGGAGATTCTGATAGGGCTGAGCGAACTTTCAAAGCGATGCAGTCTTGTGGTTTGGTGCCCAATGTAGTCACATACACTATAATTATTGGGAGCTTTTGTAAGCAGGGAAGAGTTGCAAAAGCTACTTCCTTTTTTGAACTAATGCTGATGAACAAATGCATTCCCAATGATGTTACCTTCAATTATTTGGTAAATGGCTTCACAAATAATGCACCCAATGTTGTTTCCACCAATGAGTCTGAGGATGACAATAAGCCTATATTTCTGGAATTCTTTGGAAGGATGATATCAGATGGCTGGGGTCATAAGGCTGCCGCCTATAATGCCATCCTCATCTGCCTTTGCTGCCATGGAATGGTTAAAACTGCTTTGCAATTGCATGATAAAATGGTTATTAAGGGCTTTCTTCAGGATCCCGTATCTTTTGCTGCCCTGCTTTTTGGTGTTTGTTTGGAAGGAAGGTCAAAGGAATGGAAAAACATTATACCCTGTAATTTGAATGAACAGGAACTCCAAATTGCTGTCAAGTATTTACAGAGTTTAAAGCAGTATCTGCTCCGAGGAATGACTTCCGAAGTTGCACTTTGTTTCCATAATTTAGTGGAAGACCTCAAGTCTCGGGACCAGAAACTTGACAATTACAAGGTCTCTGTAAGATAGGATAGGGGGCAAATGTAAAAAACTGATCTGGGTTCTGAGAAAACAAAAGAATATCTGATGTTGGGCGTGCAAGTCAGCCTCCCTTGAAAAGCTTAATGTCTCTTTCATTATTCCTCAGCATGGTTACTTTCTTGATTAGGGTATGCGGATGAATGCTTTGAACACTTTGTTGTCTTCTGACCCAACAGATGGCCCTGAAGAATGAGGAACTATTACATATCTGTAGTTTTTTGCATAAATCATGGTAGGTAATTATCATTTGTTTAACACTATACATTCAAAGAATCTGCAATATCACCCTTGTGTTAACGGGCTAGTCTTGATATATGATGCTAGACCGGCAGTTCAATGCGACATGTATATTAGCTGTAATTTTGTTGCATCACAGAGATCGTGTAGACTACTTGCAGTATACTGAACAGGACATGGGTCTTCTTATGGAGGTATGTACCAGGATTTCATTCTTACGTTCTTGTATTTCTGTGATTGTGAAAATGTTTATGATGTGATCTGTTGCACTTTAGGAAAGAAGTGGCTCCTTATTAGGGTTCAGGTGCTTCACTTCATCTGTTGTAATACTGTCTGAATCAAATGATGGTTACAAGTATGTTTATTTGCTTACCTGCCATCTAAGTGGAATATATACAAGAATAATTTATTGGATTGGCAAGTTGCTGAAAATAGATTAATACTGTCGGCAAATAATATATGTGGTTCCTTTCATATAAGATTAAGCGTTTGCAAATCAGGGTTTTTCAACATGAATGAAACTATTTGGAGTTCATGATAAAGTTCTTCTCTGTAATCCGGAGCAGGTATCAAATTTTAACTTGGCTATGCAATGGTAGATTAAGCAGCTTTGGTAAATTAGGTAAAACATGGGCCTAGAATTTTCATTCTTTCAATTGCATTGTACAATTATAAATGAACGATTTGATGACTAGTGTGCAACTATGGCTGTTCTTTCTGACAGGTGTCCTTCAAGTACATCATATGTCTTTGAGGTTGCATAGCTTGAAAACTAACAACAATTACCCTATTACATGACAAAAGGAGAGTTGAATGTGATCTCATAGTTGACGTTGAACCTTAATACTCATCAATGACAACACTTGATTAAGTTACAGTACTATAACCTGTAGTTAATTGTTAAACTTATACAAATATGGAAACTAACCTCTTTATCACCCAATTCTATATATTATTTGATACTATCTACATGCAGAAGTTGGCATGGCATATCTGAAGTTGCCTGTAGTACCTGCTCAAATCCTGCAACAATTCATTAAAGGTCAAAGATGGAACAGCAGTATCGTCATTGTTAAACCCAAAGTAGATCTTGCTACGATAAAACGAAGATGAAAAGAGGACATACTGTGTATATTCGACATTGATTTTTCTTCCATTATGGTTGGAAATGGCTGCAAAGGCATCGGTAGACAGTTGGATCGTAGATGGGCAGGGTGCCTTTGTGCAGAAATCCACCACCTTGACTTCAATGGTTTGCTGCTTGCATGGTCTATTGGCTCCACTTAGACATCTCAATCTATACCGCCTTCCACAAGCAGCTCCGTTATCCCACAACCCTTCACTCACCGCAACAAATAGCTTGCTTGGCGGGAACTGATCTTGTCTATTTCCATAACATCTGGTAGCTGCAGAAGATGGAAAATCACTATACATAAAAATAGAGAAAACTTATAAACTATGTTTTGTCATTTCAAACTGTTTGTAAACTTGATTTCTTTTCCAAGTTTATGAATGAAAAAGTGCAGTTTACTCACGTATATATGGCGGGTGATAAGATGTTGCGGTGCCAATATCCCCATAGACTACGGATGCTGTGCTGCTTGTTAAAGCTACCAGAATAGTCAAGACCAAGCGCCCCATCACAAGAGATGTCAGATGTAGATCCTGTTGAGGCCTGGCTTGCGTCAAATTTATAAATGAACAAACCGACTTACATTTTCTATCCTACAGGTAATTAGGTGCATCTTACGAAAGTAGGAATCGTGAGGCATCGACTAATGCAATTTCAGTTTTGGTTGTTTTGCCTTTAACATTTCATTTTCAGGTTACGTGCACTCTTTTACAAAAGTTCTTGTGTAATTGTTTCATATTGTTCCATTCCCTTGTGGGATTTTCCAAAGGGTAAATTGTATTGGAGGAGAGTGGCCATAATTTTTTTTCATGTCATGTATACTGAGTAAGCAATATGTATGTATGATCTATCGAAGATTTTTGACCAAGCAATATGTAATTTTAAATCATGTCATGCATACTGACTCAAAAAGTCAGACCTTTATGGAGTAATGGTTTCCAGTTCAATCATAGGAACAAAAGGGGATAATTTTTTCTTTCCCATTCAAATCATCACAAGCGAAGTGGTTGTCCTTTTTTCTTCTTGTTTTTAAGCTTTAAAAGGTTGTGTGTTGCATGTGATGGTTGCTACTTTAAGCATAGTGCTGATTTCATGTGAACATTTGGATTTGAGAATCTTAGTTAGTTCATTTTTAACGGAAACCGTGTCTTGGTCCGTGAGTTGCGCATTAGAAATGTAAAGCTGCGGTGCCCAAACTTTTATTGAGTCAAGATTGTATTTCAATTTGAGTAATATTAGACTCACAATTCAATCTTACAACCTTTTCTTATAACCTCAACGTGACAGTCAGCTCTCACTACACCTAAAACACTAAATGATTTTGACAAGACACGAACGATCATTTCTTAAGGATGAACAACTGTTCCTTTATAAATAATGGAACATAAGGAACAATTATTCTTTCATAAGGAATGATTGTTCCATTCATAAAGAACAATCATTCCTTATGAATGAATTCCTTATGAATGAACGGTCGTTCGTCCTAAGAAATGACCGTTCGTCTAAAGAAATGACCGTTCGTCTCTAAGGAACGAGCATTCATGTTTAATCAAAGTCATCAATTGACGTTGTAGTGTCAACTTTGTTATCAGGCTAAGATTGTGAGATTGTAACGTAAACGGAATATTTTTGTTTCAATTTTAGTTGAATAAGATGAATCTCCTATTCATTGTTTCTTTTGTTAAACCATTTTTAATGTTCAAATATTTGCCAAGAAATGTGGGTCCAAGCCCAACCAGAAGCCGAGGAGGCAAGTATGCATTGGATTTGGAGAGCAGAATCGCAATATNGCCTTCTCTTTATTCTTTATCCTAATGTCTTTTAGTGATTCTTTCATGGAGTATTGAACATCAAAAGGAACTTTTTTACAAGCACCAACATCCCCCTTTGTTCCAGCTAGATGTTGTTTCATTCTAAAAATACCTCCTCCTCTAGTTACTTTCCCACAGTGAAGACATCTTAATGTCTTCCTTCCATTTGGATCTACACCCTCAATAACATGTGCCCATGTTATATTAGTCCTACCTCTACTAGATTGTGAAGAAGACCCAGAGCCAGATGTTGCCATTATCTATTTTTAATCTTTATCTACCTATCACACAAGAAACAACAACAATTATCACTCGACTAATTGCAAGTTCACCGCTGTGTAATCTCAAGATAAATGCAACCAACAATTTTTAATCTTTTTCAAGATCATCTGTGAGTAAAATTTTTCGTATAATCAAAAGAATCAAATACAAAATAAATTGTTAATTGTTTTTATATGGCATATAAATGTAACATAAAACAAAACTTGTCATCACTCACAACCACAGCCATGAAAGAATATGATTACTACATAGCTTATGCTAACAGGAGCAAGCCTCAGAATGCAAAAAAACTATCATAACAACTATTAGGCTATCAGCTAAGGGAAGCTTTTTATGACCTGAAAATCTATACTAGCTAATCCAATTACTTAATCATCTATAGTCTCTCAGCAAAAGCAATTTTCATCTTTGTTTAAACTCTTGGTCATGTATCAGCATTTTCAAAAAAATATTGCAAACTCTACATCCAATCAGTGGTAGAGCATTGAACTTTTTGTAGTAGAATCAATCAAGGACTGATTTTTAACATCAATATCTAGTTCTACAAAAATTAAAAGATCCCAACAACTATAATATCTGGTTCTAATTATTTGTGGGGAACATATCACATATATAGTCCTTGAAACAATGGAGTTGAGACTTCAATTAACGTTGTCATTAATTCCATCCAGTTTGTTGTTACTTTCAAATGTTGCCGGGATTGTATCTGGATTTTCAATCTCGGCATACTGCATATTTAATTTGAAGCCGAGAATTTTAGTTATTTCATTGATCTCATTCTTCTTTGTTCTACAAGTGTGTTCACTATTTTCTTGAAGCAAGGGATTCATACAGATGTTTTAGATCATGTTGATTTACTCATATGATAAGATAGGAATCAAATTTAGAAACGTAACACATGAGTTAAGAGTCATGGAGAGTGACATTATTGATTAGGCTCTATTTGGTGCAATACTGCAATGCACTAATTAAATCCACTGCACTTTTTTTTTGTGCAAATATAATTGAATCAAAGCAGAACCATCCTCAAGATCATGTTAATACAACCACAACAACTCTATAGATTGAAAAATGAAAAGGGTGTTAACTTAAATGTAAAGGGAACGAGGAATGGCGTTACCTGGATCGACGAATAGAGCTATCGCCGTCGATTTCCAATGAGGGAGGAAGATGTCGTCGATTTTTGGCAAGGGAGGAAGAAGTCGTCGTTAATTTCTGACGAGTTCAGATGCGATTTGGGTGGGATTTCAAAGAGAATAGAAGACAGCCGAAACCGTGAGAATTTTTGTGAGAAAAACTGAAAGAGAAGAAGATGAGAAAGTTCTACAACGCTACGTGACAAAGAAGAAGAGAAGAAAGGCTGCGACGCTGCGTGACAGAGAAGAAAAGAAGAATGGGCTGCGTGAGAGAAGACGATGGTCGCATATTAGGGATTTAAATTGTGGACCGGTTTTTTCGTCGGTCCCACTCATATTATCCGGTTTTCAACCAGTTTAAAACGGCTCAATACATATTAGCGGGTTTGAGGGTAACTCGAACCGGACATGTGACCAGTTCACGGTCCAACCCGCTGGTCCAGTCTGGCTTTTAAAACAATGATTGTAAGTAAAACATTATTGTAAGGTTATATTCTTCAAAACGAACAAAATACACAAATAGAGGTTAAATGGTTAATGAACTAAAGGTGTCAGGCTAAATATGATTTCTTTATATTAAATAGTTGAAATTTTTATATATTTCTAAGTCTGAATCAGAAAAAAAATAATTAATTGAGCTAGATGAAATTACATCTTTTTTGGAATGTTTGAAATGGAATGCCATAATTTACAATCTTGTCGGACATTGATAAATCAGATGATCAAAACATCAAGCACCAACCGATCATCTATTACTCAAAACACCCAAGTAATTAGTAGAAAATTGTAACTTCCAACAAAAACCATAAATAAAACAATTAAAACATCTCACCATATCGATTAAGAATCCATACATGAAATAGGAAATAAAGCTTAATTAATTAGCGATATCAAGTTAACAACTTTGGTTACACCATAAGTCAGTATATGCATGCTACCTAACTATAAGTCAAAGAGATCTATGTTACTCTAGATTTTTTTTGTTATACTAAAAATAAAAATTCGATATGATAAAGCATTTCAGAACTACAAATGCAAAAGATCAGTATCACATTTCCAGAATCCACTGCCCTCTCATTACTCACCAAGGTTTGATAGGCCAAGTTCAAGCCAATAATATCCAAAATCCCATATACAAGTTATATCAAAACAAACAGTTATTTACCAACAAAATCTACACTACTATTACATTTAACTTTCAAAATACTGTGTTTAAATTAGAAGCATTAGAAGTGAAATCAAGAAGAAAACACCTAATAATTTTTTATTATTGTATTCTATATCATAGGTTACAGCAGTCTAGTTATATAGACTTTATTAGGATATCCTGATAACTCTTAGGTCTAGGATTATTGATAATCCGAGGATTATACTAGTTTATTTAAGCTTTTAGGCCGGATTTCAGATACTTCTTAGTTATTTTTGCTTGAATTGCTACTTAATTCCTTACATTTCGTGTTTCAGGTTAAAATGGAAATTTTGAGTGAATAAAGACAGATTTGGAGTTTCTGGACTCAGAAGCAAGCGGAGGGCAATTCTGTAATTTCAGAATTCTTCAGGAAGCTTCACCGCGGCGAAGGTTGTTCTTCTCCGCGACGAAATGAGCCAGTCACACACCAGATTCAACTCATTTGTCGTCGCGGCAAGATTCCTTCTTCGCCGCGGCGAAGTCTGCATTCTCCAGTTTTTGTAAAATGCACAGTTTCGTTTTTAGGCTAAGTTTTAGGATTTTGGGCGAGGTATAAAAGAAATACTTAGTCTTTTTGTTTAGGGCGTTCATGGAGAGATAGACAACAGTTTTTACATTTTCTTAGATTTATTTCGAGTGATTTTGGATTAACAAAGTATGAAGATTCGAGGTGAAACCAGTGGATTTGTCAATTGGTGAGATTCTTTTCCTTTTCTCTTGTTTCCATGATGCTGAACTTGGAATTTTTTGTTTCTTTTAATTGTTTTATTGATTTAGCCATGAACTAACCTATTTTGGGTTAGGGTTTTGATGTAGTTCGGATTCTAATGGATTAGAGAGTTGATGATTATTAATTTCATATGAGTTTGCTTTTATTGTGTGATTATTCCATATTTATTGTTTTTATGTGATGAACATGATGAGATTGAGAGATAATTCATGTTAAGCTTCTTGGGTAATCACCATTGTATTATTGGATGCTAGAGATAGATTCAAGAACCAATGAAATCAATCTAGGATTCTTGTGCTTAATGAGCTTAGATTTATTAACTTTCATTTTGTTAGGTGCGGAAGGTTAATAGGGAAGAGTAGAAAAACATAACCTGAAAAGGTATGTTGGACACTTTAGAGAGTTCGGTTTACAATCAATGCATGTGAATATGAATTTAGTTTAATTCTTTAGGTTTAACCCATAGAGTCCGAATGAAGTCAAAACCCTACCCGTTTGTTTTGAATTGATTTTATCCCCTTTTAAATCTTGCTTTCATAGTTTACTTTTATTTTAGTGAAATTTTGTTTTAGTTGTAGTTTAAATTGTTCCCTTAAATCCAAAAGAATTTGATTGCTTCAACTTGAAAACGATAGAAAACTTAGTGCTTAGCAACAATCCTCGTGGGAACGATACTCACTCATCACTCTATTACTTGTGCGATTAGTATACTTGCTACATATGCATGTTGTAGGAAACACGCATCAAGTTTTTGGCGCCGTTGCCAGGGATTGATTTTTAAGTTAACATTGAGTTTTTCTATAGTTAGCTAGATTGAAGTTTTAATTTTTGTTTTCAATTTTCAGTTGGTTTGTGATCTCACTTTCTTTTGTTAATTCTGTGCAGTTTATGCGAAGAGCGAGACGTCAGCCAATGGTTCATGTTGATCTTGAGATTGAGAGAACCGCTAGATGACTTAACAGAGAGAGAAGAGAAAGAGAGGATATAGTGGTTGAAACAGAAGAAATAGCTGTTGAAATGGCAGAACCAGAAAACAGGACACTAAGGGAATTCTCAGTTCCCACAGTTAATGGTAGTGGGTCGAGTATTACTAGGCCTAAGGTGCAAGCCAACAACTTTGAGACTAAGCCGGCAATCATTCAGATGATCCAGCAGTTGATAAGGTTTAATGGTGATTTGAAGGAAGATCCGAATCAGCATATTGCAAACTTCTTGGAAATTTCTGACACCTTCAAGTCAAACAGAGTGTTAGATGAAGCCATTAGGTTGAGGTTATTCCCATTCTCATTAGGGGATAAAGCTAAGGGATGGTTAATGGTACTACCATCGGGAACTATCACAACATGGAATGATCTAGCACAGAAGTTCCTGACTAAGTTCTTTCCTCCAGCAAAATCAGCAAAACTGAGAAATGATATCACATCATTTCTACAAGATGAATCCGAGTCATTGTATGAGGCTTGGGAGAGGTACAAGGAATTGATGAGGAAATGTCCACACCATGGGTTGACAGTTGGACGTCAAGTCCAAACATTCTACAATGGATGATGGGTAACGTGCAAACCATGGTGGATGCAGCATCAGGAGGAGCTTTGCAGAATAAGACACCAGAGGAGGCTTATGAGTTGCTTGAGGTTTTGGCAAGCAACAACTATCAAAGACAAATGAGAGAGCAATAACAAGAAAATCTACGGATCTTCATGAAGTTGATGCCTTCACAGCCATCTCAGCCCAATTCACGGCACTTTAGAAACGGTTGGGAAGTATACAGGTAATTCTATTCAAGCACTCAATCACTTATGATTTTGTGCAGGGAACATGTGAGCAGCTAGTGTCAAGTGGGGAAAACATTTGCTTCATCATCTTCATCATCGGAGCAAGTAACTACTTGGCAAGAAATTAGAGGCAACCAAACAACACGATTCCAACACATACAATCGGGGTGGAGAAATCATCCAAATCGGCGTTAGGGCAATCAGAACAGCAAATAATCAATGGAACCAAAGACATTGCCAAATAACCAACAAGGATGAATAATCAACGGGGAGATCCAAGGTGACAAAGTTGGAGGACATGTTTGGGAAGTTCATGCAAAAGACCACAGGTTTATGAATGAGACGAGGACGAATTTTAGAAATCAAGGGCTTCCAGTCGGAATCTTGAGGTACAGATGGGCCAATTGGTGAGAAGTTAAATGAGAGACCGTAGGGTTCCTTACCAAGCAACACAGGGACTAACCCACGTGAGCAAGCAAATGCCATAATTTGAAGAGTGGACAGTTTGGAAAAAGTTGAACAAGCTAGAAAGGAAGAATCGACGAGGAAGTTGATGAAGAGATTGTAGTTGAAGAGAAACCAAGTGGTTTGGAGGAAGAGAACAAGAAGAAGGAGAAAAGGCAAAGGAAGAAGGAGAAATTGTCATTCCCCGAGATACCACCAGAGTTGGCACATCACATCCACCCGTGCCTTTTCCTTAGGGACTGAAGAAAAAGAATCAGGATAAGCAGTTTTCAAATTTATTTGAAATATTTAAAAAATGCATATTAACATTCCTTTTGCAGATGCATTGTAGCAGATGTCGAGTATGCGAAGTTCCTTAGGAAATCCTATCAAACAAAAGGAAGTTAGAAGATGAGGAAAACGGGTGATGCTTCCGAGGAGTGCAGTGCCATTCTCCAGAAGAAGTTACCCCCGAAGCTCAAAGATCCAGGGAGTTTTACTATTCCTGCATCTAGGAGATATATGTTTAATCGTGTTTATGTGATTTAGGTGCTAGTATTAATTTAATGCCCTTTTCTGTTATCAGGAGATTGGGAATTGGTGAAGTGAAGTCAACGACCATGTCGTTACAACTACGGATAGGTCCATAAAACATCCGAAGGGGATAGTGGAAGAGTGTTGGTAAAGGTGGATAAGATAATTTTTAGCAGACTTGTTGGTTGGATATGGAGAGGATAAGGAATTCTGCTTATTTTGGGCCGACCATTCTTGGTCAGGGGAGAGCACTTATTGATGTGCAAGAAGGAAAGTTACTATTGAGAGGTCAAGATGAAACAGTGACTTTCAATGTCTTTAAGGCGATGAAGTTCCATTCGAATCGGATTCATGCTTTAGTGCTATGTGGTGGATAAATTGGTTGAGAATCTATTGAAGAAAACACACCACAATTACCTCTAGAAGCGTGTATAGCCAAATAAAAAACAGTAGAGTAGATGAGTAGACAAGTGATGAATGTGCTAGGTTGTTAGAAGCACTCAACGCATGATGGGAGTCAAGATTTAGAATTTGAGGAGTTTGATTTTGAAAAGAGAGGAAAAGGAAAAAAATGAAGAACCTCCAAAGCTTGAGTTGAAACCTTTACCTTCCCACCTCAAATATGTATATCTTGGAGACTCAGAAACCTTCAGTGATCATTAGTTCAGGTTTGAGTAAATTGGAGGAGAGCGGTGATTAGGGTGTTGAGGGAATATAGACTAGCAATTGGATGGACTATTCAGACAAAAAAGGCATCTCGCCATCATTTTGCATGCATAAGATACTCATGGAGGATGATATTAAGCCTAGGGTGCAACCACAACGAAGATTGAATCCTTCTATTAAGGAAGTAGTGAGAAAGGAGGTGGTGAAACTTTAGATGCAGGGATTATTTATCCTAGTTTTTGACAGTCCGTGGGTGAGCCCGGTACAAGTGGTTCCGAAGAAGGGAGGTATCCGGTAGTAAAGAATGAGAGTATGAATTGATACCAACTAGGACGGTGACGGCTGGAGAGTGTGCATTGATTACCGGAAATTGAAGAGGCAACAAGGAAGGATCATTTTCCACTAGTTTCATTGATCAGATGTTGGAGAGGTTGGCAGGACATGCTTATTACTGTTTCCTAGATAGGTGATTCAGGATACAACCAAATTGTCATCGTCCTAAGGATCAAGAGAAAACGACCTTTACTTGCCCCTATGGCACCTTTGCTTACCGAAGGATGCCTTTTGGGTTATGCAATGCACCAGCAACCTTTCAGATATGCATGATGTCGATCTCTTGGGACATGGTGGAACGTTTTATAGAAGCTTCATGGATGACTTCTTAGTTTTTGGTTCATCTTTTAATGTTGTCTAAATAACTTTTCTCTTGTTTTGCAGCGATGTAAGGAGACGAACTTGGTGCTCAATTGGGAGAAGTGTCATTTCATGGTCTAGGAAGGAATAGTGCTCAGTCATATGATTTCAAAGAACGGAATAGAAGTTGATCAAACAAGACGAAGTGATAGAGAAGCTGCCACCACCATCAAATGTCAAAGCGGTCGAGTTTCTTGGGGCATGCAAGGTTTTACAAACGATTCATCAAGGATTTTTCTAAGATTTCTAAACCCCTTTGCAATTTGTTGAATAAAGATGTGTTTGTTTGATTTTAATGATGAATGCATGCATGCCTTTCTAACTCTTAAAAAATTATTAGTATCTTCACCTATTATTGCAGTTCCTGATTGGGGACTGCCATTTGAATTAATGTTGATGCTAGTGATTTTTCTCTAGGGGTAGTGTTAGGATAGCAGAAAAAACAAAGTTTTGCATGTGATTCAAATGCTAGCACAAACACTCACTGATGCCACATTGAATTACACCACCACTGAAAAAGAATGTTGGCTGGGTTTTTGCTTTGACAAGTTTTGTTCATATTTATTAGGTGCAAAGGTGATCGTCTACACAACCCTTCAGCACTCAGGCACCTATGGCAAAGCAAGAAGCGAAACCTTGGCTGATAAGATGGATCCTATTGCTCAGGAGTTTGAGTTGGGAATTCGAGTAGAAGGGGTCAGAAAATGTGGTGGCAGATCACTTGTCGAGAAATGAGAGACCAATCAGGAAATGTGGAGGAAATCCCAATTAGAGAAATCGTTCCGTATGAGACATTGATGAGAGTGGATGAAGCACCAGGTATGGTAGATTTGCAAATTATGTCATCAAGGGTGCTCCCAAGTGGTATGACGTTCCAACCAAAGAGAAAATTTTCTCAGATTTGAAGTACTACTTTTGGGAAGAGCGATTTCTATAAAGACACTGTGCTGATCAAATGATACAGAGATGTGTCAGAGGAGGAGTGAAAAGCATTCTACGACATGTCACGAGAGGGAAGTAGGTGGCCATTTTGGAGAAACTAGGATAACAGCCAAGGTTCTCAATCGAGATTTTATTGGCCAACCTTTTTTAAGCATTCCTTCCGGATGATTCCGGAGTACGACCAGTGTCAACGGAGTGGTAATATTCAAAAAGAGATGAGATGCCGTTGAACAACATCCGGTGGTTGAGTTTTTGATGTGTAGGGGATTGATTTCATGGGTCCCTTCCCAAATTTTTGG
Organism: Pistacia vera; assembly: GCF_008641045.1. Taxonomy (NCBI): domain Eukaryota; kingdom Viridiplantae; phylum Streptophyta; class Magnoliopsida; order Sapindales; family Anacardiaceae; genus Pistacia; species Pistacia vera. Next base: position 143,749 of record NW_022195789.1, on the reverse strand, counting down.
GAACACATATATCTTGGTAACGGTGGATTACGTGTCGAAGTGGGTAAAAGCGTTGCATTGCCGACTAATGATGCTAGGTAGTGATTAAGTTTGTGAGAAAGCATATTTTCTCAAGGTTTGGGGTACCATGGGCAATTATTAGTGATGGAGGCTCCCACTTTACAATAGGCAAATGGATGTACTGTTGGGTAAGTATGGAGTGAAACATAGAGTTGCAAAGCCTACCATCCACAAACGAGCGGGCAAGTGGAATTGTCTAATAGAGAGCTTAAAGGCATTTTAGAAAAGACAGTTAATGCATCTAGGAAGGATTGGTCATGGAAATTGGATGATGCATTATAGGTCTACCGAACTACATTTAAGAATCCAATTGGTTGTCCCCATTAGGATGGTTTATAGGAAAGCATGTCACTTACCGGTGGAACTCGAGCATAAAGCATACTGGGCAGTCAAGCAGCTAAATATGGATTAAGAGCTGGGGGGAGAAAGGATGCTGACTTTGAACGAACTCGATGAGTTCCGTCTGAAGCATATGAAAATGCTCGAATTTACAAGGAGAAGACAAAAAGGTGGCATGACAAGCATAGACAGAAGGAATTTTGAAGTAGGGCAAAGAGGTTGTTGTTCAATTCTAGAATTAGGTATTCCCAGAAAACTTAAGTCTAGATGTCCGGACCATTCATGATTACAGAATTCGCTAATCCGGAGCAGTGGAAGTTACACATGAAGAAAAGGGCACTTTTACAGTCAGTGGACAAAGATTGAAGCCATACATTGATGGGGTGATGAGTTGCAAATCCATCCCAATACGGCTTGACATTCCGACTTGAAAAATTGAGAGAGTCGAGCTTACCGACTATAAACAAGCGCTTCTTGGGAGGCAACCCAAGTGTTTTAATTTTTTTGTCTATTTGTCATTTCATTGTGTTTGAATGTGTTTGATTTTCTTATGAGTTTGAATGATTTTTAATTTGTGTGTTTTTGGGTGTTTCAGGTGAAGTTTTCAGCTAATGCAAGGAAAGAAAATGCTCTAGACTTCGCCGCGGCGAAGAAGTCTTCTTCGCCGCGGTGAAGCACATTGTGTAAAAATAAGTTTTTAAAAGTCCCAAACTTCGCCGCGGCGAAGATTGTTCTTCGCCAGGGCAAAGCAACTTGAAAATATGTTGCAGCTACTGTAAGTTTTCGCCCCGGCGAAGATTTTACTTCACCGGGTTGATTAGCCACGATAATGTTTTGCCCCGACGAAGTATTTTTCTTCGCCGCGGTGAAACCTGGGTTTCAAATTAGGGTTCTATAAACGAAGAACTTCGCCGCGGTGAAGACGGTTTTCTATAAATACTCACTTTCATTTTTCATTATTCACGCAACTTTTCATATCCTTTTGAGAGAAAAATTTTCCAATTTCAATCCTTTGCCTTCCAAGTGTTTTCCCAACCAAAGTTCTCACTCTTTAACCCTCCTAAACACCAAAACAACTCATTTCAACAACAATTTTTGCGAAAATTTCACGAAAATTTTAGGTTCAAGAAATTTGGGGCTTTCCAATATGGGCTGATTCTGGGTAAATTGGTGGCGAATAATCCTTCGTATTGGTAAGATCTCAAGTTCCCTAAACTTATTTTTGCACAATTTCAAGTTTTGATTTGTAGATCTGAAAAAGTTGATTGTTGGTTGAGTTGCGAATTTTTGGGTGATTGTGAGTTCTATTTTGTTGAGGAAAGGTTGATTGTGCATGTTGTGATATTGAGGAGTGTGGGTTTTGAGTTTTGGAGTGTTTTATTGAATTTGGAGAAATCGTGTTTGGGGGTCTAAGTGCGAATTTTTGGAAGTGTTCTCAATTTTCTTTTTCAGGTTTGAATTGATTGTTGTGGGGAACCTAGGCTTGCATTTTTGGGTTGCGCTATGAGTTGAATTATAGAAAATGGCAGCCAAAGTAAAGGTTTCATACAAGGGAAAAGGAAAGAAAGCAGACAACCGCTTCGTGAGTGAGGAGGCCCGGAAACGATATCAAGGGGCTATCCAAAGAAGAGATAAGGGTTTTATTCCTGAACACGGATTGACCGCGAGTCAGGCTTTTGACTGGAGTTGAGGGAGACAGTGGGAATTGTTTATGAGTGCTCTTGCACAACCGGCTATAGAGTCGCTAGTAAGGGAGTTTTATGCCAACCTCCCGGATTGTGAGGAGAGTACTGCATTTGTGAGAGGGGTTGATGTGTCGTTTACGGAAGATGTGATCAATGAGTTTTATACCATGCCTAGGCTTTATCAGAATGAGTACGCAAGGTTTAGGGCGTCACAGTTTCAGGATAGTATCATTCTTCCGGTCATTGCAAAACCGGATGCAACTTGGGCAGTGTCGAAGAAATAAAAGAAGACCATTAAGGGAACTTATTTGACACCGATGGCTCGACTGTGGTAGTATTTTGTTAGTGCGAGGTTGATGCCGAAAATGCACTATAGCACGGTAACTTACAAGAAGGCATTATTGCTTTAAGCTATTGCCACAGGAAAGAGTATAGATGTGGGACAAATTATCTTTAACAACATTCATCATGCCGCAAAACCAGGGCGATCAAGTTACTCTTTCCCACATCTCATTACAGCCTTGTGCATTAGAGTTGGAGCCAAGGTGGATGATGATGAGCAACGTATTCATGCTGCCCTCATCCTCGATTCAGATTATTTTCAGAAGTGTCTTGAATGTCCAAAAGCTGAGCAACCAAGAGCAGGAACAAAACGGCAGAGAATTGCACAAGGCCCAGTCACATCCTCCAGCTCCACAGCTACATAGAAGGAGATGATATAGCAGATGATGGGTATGATGAAACCTATGGCAAAACGTCAAGATTGGTTAGCTGATCAAACCCAGATGATGTATGATATGTAGAAGAGTAGCTTCAACAAGCTCAATGTTGACATTACAGAATTCCAATGGGCTGACTGGGATTCAGATGAGTGGATGGGCTCCGAGTCAGAAGAGGAAGAAGAGGAAGACGAGGGAGATTAAGAATGAGCACCGGAACACCTGTTTTGTTTTTCTTTATTTTTATTTGTTTTTAGTTGATTTTGTTTTTCATTTCAAACATTAAACTCGGTTTATATTTTTGTTTTGGGTTGTGGTAGTTGTTTTAGTTATTTCATTTTCTTTTAATTTGTAGTGTGTGCAAGGACGAGATTAGGTTGTAATACTTTCATATTAGTCAGTGGATTTTTCTAACCTAGTGGATACCACAGTTTCAATTGTTTTGACAGATGTTGGGTGATGAAAAGGTCACAGATCGGGTGTGCACTGCGGAGCGAAACTTCACGGATTAATCAGGGAACTATCTCGTACCTTTGTTATTTTTTTTTTTCTATTCCTAATTTATGCGTAATGGGATATCGGGGACAATGTCATCTTTTGTTTGGGGGGTAGGAAGATTAGAAAAAAAATTTATTTTGTTTATTTTACTTTGGTTTGATTGTTTTTGCCGATGATGAATTGTGTAAATCAATGATACGAATTGGATTGTTGCGATTTTATTTTTGAGAAATGTTAAGCATTGCTTCAAATTTAGGTTTATTGACTGAATTTTGATTGAGGTTTGTTAAGTGGTTCAACCACCATTTTCACTTTTTTGGCATGCTTAGATTCATTTTATGTACTTAGATAAAGTTTTGATAATGTTGGTGGACTCTAGAACCTAGTAGAGAAGTGCTTGAGGCGAAATTCTAGGATTAGACATGGTTGAGGAGATGATTTAGGCATTCTTTTCGGAACGTTTGAGCCTTTCTAGCCGACTTAGGAATGAAATTGTCCCTAGTCACCCATTTGAGCCGTATGAATTATTATTGTTTTATTTTTCTTGGCAACCCAAAAATTGTCCGATCCTTTAACCCTAAACACTCCGTCGTACCCTTAGGAGAATTCGATCCTAATGCAAACACAAAGAACAGGAATAGTTGTACGAATAAACTAAAAGAATAGTTTAGGGGTTGTGAGAAGGGCAATAAAAACAAAAGAGGTAGTTCACCTCAATTCAATTGATTTGTAATTAGTTTGCTTAAAAAAAAAAAAAAAAAAAAGGAAAAAACATTTGCCAAGTTTAAGGGTATATCGGCTGGAAACCAGTAACCGCCTTAAAAACTATCTAGCAGTACTTGGCGGCCTCTAGTTTAACAATGCCACGTACACCTTACTTAGACGCACTTCCCCGCCGCATATATGGTATCAGAAATAAGAAAGATACAAGTTTGAGGGTTGTAAATTAGTGGACACGTTAATTTGTGGTTGAGAAGAAGTGAAGTTCGATTTGATTTGAGTGTTTGCATGAGGAAAACCGAATTCTCTTGCTTTGTTATTCCTATCATTTTTCTTGGAACCCACTTCCCGAGCCTAGCGTTACAAGCTTATAAAGACCTTTTGATTCTTTTTTTTGTTTAGTCCTCATTAGTGGAGAGTAGTTCGATATTTAGGCTTATGGAGTCTGCCACCATTTGATAAACTTTGCATTCCTGCATAAAATAATCTGAGAAGTTGGATGGTGGATTAAAGTGGGGATTACCTACTTGAGGGACCAATTGAGAAAGAAAGTCGATACAACTTATAACTTCTTAGAGTGCTAAACATTTTTCTATTAATAATTTTGCAATAACTTTTGAGATTGGTATAAATTTTAGGCAGTTGTTTTGTGAGTCGAGTTTTTTGTTTCTCTTATTTAATTTTTGTCATTTGCTGTTTTGCATTTTTGAATGTTTGTGTTTTTCTTTTATCTTGTTTTGTACCTGATGCTCGGGGATGAGCATGTCCTTAGTTTGGGGGTATTTGATAATCCAAGGATTATACTAGTTTATTTAAGCTTTTAGGCTAGATTTCAGATACTTCTTAGTTATTTTTGCCTGAATTGCTACTTAATTCCTTACATTTCGTGTTTCAGGTTAAAATGGAAATTTTGAGCAAATAAAGACAAATTTGGAGTTTCTGGACTCAAAAGCAAGTGGAGGGTAATTCTGTAATTTCAGAATTCTTCAGGAAGCTTCGCCACGGCGAAGGTTGTTCTTCGCCGCGATGAAATGAGCCAGTCACGCACCAAATTCAACTCCTTTGTCGCCGTGGCAAGATTCCTTCTTCGCCACGGTGAAGTCTGCATTCTCCAGTTTTTGTAAAACGCACAGTTTCGTTTTTAGGCTAAGTTTTAAGATTTTAGGCGAGGTATAAAAGAAATACTTAGTCTTTTTGTTTAGGGCGTTCGTGGAGAGATAGACAACAGTTTTTACATTTTCTTAGATTTATTTTGAGTGATTTTGGATTAACAAAGTGTGAAGATTCGAGGTGAAACCAGTGGATTCGTCAATTGGGGAGATTCTTTTCCTTTTCTCTTGTTTCCATGATGTTGAACTTGGAATTTTTTGTTTCTTTTAATTGTTTTATTGATTTAGCCATGAACTAACCTATTTTGGGTTAGGGTTTTGATATAGTTCGGATTCTAATGGGTTAGAGAGTTGATGATTATTAATTTCATATGAGTTTGCTTTGTTTGTGTGATTATTCTATATTTATTATTTTTATGTGATGAACATGATGAGATTGAGAGATAATTCATGTTAAGCTTCTTGGGTAATCACCATTGTATTATTGGATGCTAGAGATAGATTCAAGAACTAATGAAATCAATCTAGGATTCTTGTGCTTAATGAGCTTAGATTTATTAACTTTCATTTTGTTGGGTGCAGAAGATTAATAGGGAAGAGTAGAAAAACATAGCTTGAGAAAGTATGTTGGACACCTTAGAGAGTTCGATTTATAATCAATGCATGTGAATATGAATTTAGTTTAATTCTTTAGGTTTAACCCATAGAGTCCGAATGAAGTCAAAACCCTACCCGTTTGTTTTGAATTGATTTTATTCCCTTTTAAATCTTGCTTTCATAGTTTACTTTTATTTTAGTGAAATTTTGTTTTAGCTGTAGTTTAAATTGTTCCCTTAAATCCAAAAGAATTCGATTGCTTCAACTTGAAAACGATAGAAAATTTAGTGCTTAGCAACAATCTTCGTGGGAACAATACTCACTCATCACTCTATTACTTGTGCGACTAGTATACTTGCTATATATGCATGTTGTAGGAAACACGCATCAATTATCTCTTTATTCAAACAGATAAAATTAAGATAAATCCTAAGTTTAAAAAACCCTTAATATCCTTATCAAGAACTTCTACACTCGCCCTCAAGCTGGTGAGAAAATATTTAGCATTCCTAACTTCGAAACTTGATTGTCGAAACTCTGTCTAGACAATCCTTTTGTAAGAATGTCTGTAGTCTGTTGGCTAGTAGGTAGATAGATAACACACAACAGCTTGTTGTCAATCTTCTCTTTAATAAAGTGCTTGTCAATCTCCACATCCTTCCTTCCATCATGACGTACTAGATTACGGTGCAATCCCAATCCCAGCCTTGTTATCACAATATAGCTTCATAGGATCTTCATTCTTGATTCCTAGTTCTGCCAAGAGTCTTTTTAACCATATCAGCTCCCAAATACCTTGTGCCATTGCCCGAAATTCAACACTGCTCCTTGCAACCACAGTTTGCTTCTTACTTCTCCAAGTCACCAAATTTCCCTAAACGAAGGTGAAATACCCTGAAGTTGACCTTCTATCACTCACTGAACCTGCCTGGTCTGCATCGATGAATGCCTCCACCTTTCTTTCATTAGTTTTCTCAAAAAACAGTCATTTCCCAGGTGTCATCTTCGGGTACTTTAAGATTCTAATTACAGCTTCAAGATGCTTCTCCTATGGGTTGTGCATGTGTTGGCTTACCACACTTACAGAGAAGGCTATGTCAGGCCTTGTATGAGCCAAGTATATCAGCCTCCCAACCAGTCTTTGATACCTGCCCTTTTCAACTGGTGTATCTCCATTGTCCTGGTCAAACTTCACATTTGGCTCAATAGGAGTCTTAGCAGGTCTACACGCTAACATTCCAGTATCATTTAACAGATCCAAAACATATTTTCTTTGAGAAACAAAGATTCCATTCTTACTGTTGGCAACCTCCATCCCTAAAAAATATCTCAACTGTCCTAGATCCTTTATCTCAAACTCCTTCACAAGAACCTTTTTTACCATCTCCATTTCTTCTAAATTGTTTCCTGTAAGAATAATATCATCTACATATACTATTAAGACAGTAATCTTACCCCCATTATTCTTGAAAAACAAAGTGTGATCAGTCCGACCTTGTGTGAACCCATAACTTCTAATAGCCTTGGTAAATTTTTCAAATCCGGCCTTAGGAGACTGTTTTAAGCCATACAAGGATTTCTTTAGCTTACAAACCTTCCTCCTTATCTAATTACCTTCAAAACCTGATGGCAACTCCATATAGACCTCTTCTGCTAGGTCACATTCAAGAAAGCATTCTTTACATCCAACTGTTGCAAGGGCCAGTCTAAGTTTGCAGCCAGGGAAAGGAGAACTCGAATAGTATTCAGCATGGCTATAAGGGCAAAGGTTTCCTGGCAATCTACTCCATGGGTCTGTGTGAATCCCTTAGCTACCAACCTTCCCTTGTATCTCTCAATTGAACCATCTGCCTTACATTTTACTGTAAACACCCATTTACAGCCCATAATAGTCTTCCTCTCAAGTAAGCTCTCCAATTCCCATGTTCCATTTTTTTCAAGGACCTTCATCTCTTCCATTACAACTTCTCTCCATTTAGGATCATCCAATGCTTCTTGTATTGACTTAGGAACCTCTATGGTTGAGATATTAGTAGCAAACACTCAAAAATCAGTAGATAGATTTTCATAGGACACAAAATGAGAAATAGGATGTAGAGTACAAGACCTAACCCCTTTCCTAAGAGCTATAGGAAGATCGACATTCGACTCAGACTCACTAAGAGGCAAAATTTTCTTACATGAAGGCTATGATTCATTGACTTTTATCGGTTGGGATGATTAGCCATGCAGATCATCAAAAGGATTCTCACTGTCTTGATAACCAAGTTTCTGAGAACAAACTTTGAGGTTTGGTTGATTTAGCCTAGTCAAACCTCCCCCTGTCTTCATATGTTCCTGAGTCAAAGTGTCAAAATTCTCTTCTACTATAGAGTTTTCAAGATTTTCTGTTCTGATGGAATTAGGGTTGGTATTTTCTATTCTGGTGGAATTAGGATTGGTAAGAGACTGGATTTGAGTTAAAGGTGAGTTATGATTCAAAGGTCTCGGAGTGGATGTAGGATTTTGAGTAGATGTAGGAGTCTGACTTATGGAATGTTATTTCCCAAACACTATCTTCATTATCAATCTGTGAGTTCTCCCTCTAAAGAGAGGGTTTGGGAAAATAAGGATTTGACTAAAAAATGGTCACATCTTTAGAGACAAAAAATTTCTTCCTTATAGGGCAGAAACACTTATATCCTTTTTTAGTGGGAGAGTACCCTACAAACACACACTTAATGGCCCTAGGATCTAACTTGCCTCTGTTATGAGAGTGCACATGAACAAAGGTAGTACACCCAAAGACTTTCAAAGGGAGAGAGTTTAAGGCTCTATAATCAGGAAATGTTTGAAGAAATGTGGAAAGAGGAGTACGAAACTCTAAAATCTTAGTTAGCAATCGATTTATCAAATAAGTCACTTTTAGGAAGCCTCCCCCCACAAATAATTAGGCACGTTCATGATGAACATAAGTGCTCGAGCAACCTCTAAAAGGTGCCTATTTTTCTTTTCTGCAATACCAGTCTGTTGTGGGGTATCTACATAAGAACTTTTGTGTATTATTCCATGACTGAGTAGATAGTTTCCTAGGCTAGAATGGAAGTACTCCCTATCATTATCTGTTCTTAGGACTTGAATATGTGTGTGAAAATAATTCTTAACCATGGAATGGAAATTCTTAAAGACTCTACTTGTTTTAGATTTTTCTTTCATTAGATAAACCCAACATAATCTAGTGTGATCATCAATGAAAGTAACAAACCATTTTGATCCAACAATATTTTTAACTCTAGATGGTCCCCAAATATCACTATGAATGATAGAGAATGGCCTAGAACTCTTGTATTGTTTAACAGGAAACACTAATCTGGTATGTTTTGCAATTTGGCAGATTTCACACTCAAATAATATTGGATTTTTATTTCTGAATAACACAGGAAACAATCTTTGTAAATAAGGGAAACTGGGGTGACCTAATCGGTGATGCCACAACATTATTTTTGAGTTACCAAACATAGAGACAGAATTACACCTAGATTTTATAGCTTGATTATTCTCAAAATCCTTGGCATCAAAATAGTAGAGTCCTCCTTCTCTAGCATTGCCAATCATCTTGCCTGAGAGAGGGTCTTGAAATTCACAATGAGAAGAAGAAAAATTAACCACACAGTTTAAGTCCTTAGTCAATTTGTTAATAGAGAGGAGTTTACAAGCCAGATTAGGCACATGAAGGACAAATTGTAGACAAAGATTTTCAAACAGTTTGACAGTCCCTTTACTAGCTCCTTTTGTTAAAGAACCATTAGCTGTTCTAACCCTTAGATTACCATAACATGGGCTGTAGGTTATGAACACACTTAAGTTACCTGACATATGATCCGAGGCCCCTGAATCTATAACCCAAGAATTGGTTGTTCCTACACTGGTATGCAAAGCTGTGAGGGAATTACTAGTCTTAGCAAATGAACATAAGCGATCAGATGAACCAGAATTGGACTAATTGAATAATTCTTGTAAGTGTTCCAACTATTCTTTGCTGAATGGTACAGACCTTGGATGATCTTCAGATTCTTCTATCCCAACATGAAACCCCTTGCCTCCAGCCTTATTAATCTTCCAATTGGTTGGCCTGCCATGTAGTTTCCAGCAAGTAGCCTTGGTATGCTTTGGCCGATGACAATACTCATACCAAAATTTCTCTTTTTCTCCTCTTTTTTGCATCCTTTGCTCTCCATTAGACTTGGTATGATTGTCCCAGCCCTTTGAAACCAAAGCTGAAGACTCAGATGGTATGCTTAAACTGCTGGATCCTACTGATTCACCCATCATCACTTTCCTCCTACTTTCTTCTCTTCTAACCTCAGCAAATACTTCCCTTATAGAAGGTAAAGATTCTTTTCCCAAGACCATACCCCTTACTTCATCTAGTTCCTTATTCAAACCTACAAGGAACTCAAACACCCTTTCTTTTTCTAACATTTTTGTGTATTTGGCAATATCCTAAGAGCAACTCCAGTCTGCTTCAAAGAACAAGTCCAGCTCCTGCCACAATTTAGCCAAAACGCTATAGTATTGAGTTACACTCATGTTCCTTTGTTTGGTCTCTCTCAATCGAGACTTCAACTCAAATATCTGTGCTGAGTTGCCCGCATCCGAGTATGTTTCCTTTGCAACTTCCCAAATATCCTTTGTAGTGGGAAGAAGTAGGCACAGTTGACCAATCTCCTCTTCCATGGAATTGATTAACCATCCCATCACTGTAATATTCTCAGCATCCCATTTTTGGTATGTTGGATCATCCTCTTATGGGGCTTTAATCGTACCAGTCAAGTAGCCCAGTTTACCTCTTCCTCAAACCATCAACTTCACCGCTTGAGACCATGAGACATAATTCTTTCCATTCAGTTTGTGAACACTAATCTGGATTGAATTATTATTATTATTACCTGAAGAAAACAGGATTTCTGGTTGTCCAGATCTCATATTTTAGGAGGATGGAATTTGATGGGACGAAGGACTGGAGGATGAATCTCGAATAGGTGGAGGACTTTGGCTTCTGCCTTTTCTCTCACCAGTCATGGTAGTTTTCACCATTAGTATTTACAGCCAGAGGAACCTGGCTCTGATACCATGAAATCAGGAAGAAAACACCTAATAATTTTTTATTATTGTATTCTATATCATAGGTTACAACAGTCTACTTATATAGACTTTATTAGGATATCCCGATAACTCTTAGGTCCAAGATTATCTCTTTATTCAAACAGATAAAATTAAGATAAATCCTAAAGTTTAAAAAACTCTTACTATCCTTATCAAGAACTTCTACAAGAAGAAAGAGATAATTAAGGTTAAATACAAAAGAAAAAGATGTATTGACTGGCAAACTGCCTACGACTTTCCCAAGTGATTCACTTTGCTGTAATCTATAATCTGTAATTTCTATGGCATAAACTCTTAAGAGGGATTGGAGTTGATCTATGATTTCTATAGCATAAACTCTTAAATTCCACTGAGTTAATCTGTCAGTTACATGGCATTTACAATTGTAAATTTTCCCTCCTATGCTATGGTACTATGGATATCAACAAATGTATATACATTTTCTGACTATACAGCGGTAAAACGGATGAACTAATCATCTAGGAGAGATTTCTCAAATATTCTTCCTTTGGATTTCCATATACCAAGTAATAGTCTCTCAATTTTGGACTGATTTCAAACATATGTTCCTTATACTTTTCTTTTTTCTTATTAAACTTCTTCAAAGCTTTCTCAAGAGCTGTAGTATGTTTCTCTTTTAAGCACACGAGCTTACCTAACTTCGATTTCTTTTCTTCAATTTGGTTCAATTTTTCTGTACTTTCTGAAAATGGAAGCATATCTACCTGCCCAACAACTGGAAAACATATTGTCGGATTCCTGAAAAGAATGATCAAACAAGATAATGTTTAGTGGTTGTGCCTGTTAGCTTAAAGTAGCAATTGTAACTAGGCATCGACTCTTGCTAATGGGGGAAAAAATTCTACAAAAATTTTAATGAAAGTTTTGAGAGGAAAAAAGAAACAATACATACCAGTGCCCAAGACAAATAAGTCCATTCTCTTTCAAAATCTCGCCATCTAGAGATATAGAACAATGCTTTGTACAACCATGAGCCTCTTATCACGTCTTGACGGATTCTGTAAACTTGAAGCTTACCAAAGAGTCGGTAGAACAAAGTCTCCCTAAGACCATCACTTGCACTTGTCCTCGTGTAAACATGATGCTCATCTAGGTCAACCATATTAACTGCATACCCCATAAAACCTGGTGGGGTGTCCCCACATGGTAAAATAGGCTCTAGCAAGGCTAGCCTCCTCTGAGGATCACTGCCATCCAACTCCCCTGTGGAGGGCCTACAATACAAATAATCATGCTTGAAAATTGAGTCATAATATAAAGAAGTTCCAAGGCATACAACATTTTTTTTTCCACAAATATTTATAATAGCTTTAGAAGGAAATTCATAATAATAGTCACTATAGAAGTTTTTAAGGGAGAATGACAATTTCCCAACCCAGGTTTGGCATAAGCAAGTTTTCCCACCTGAAAGGTTTGAAAAAAAAAAAAAAAAAAACAATTTCCCACTCACTATTAAGATCCGTTAGCAAAATCCGTTAATTGACAAGGTACAGTCACTGTAAAGATGGAAATACCATTTAATTCCTTAAATACACTCTCTCCTCTCTAAACCCCTTTTCTTCTCCGAGCCCGGCTCTAGTCACCGCTCCAACTCCGGTGAGATTTGCTAACTACCACTGCCATTGACATCAACATATAAAAAAATCAACCAGCAAGAATAAATCTCAATCTAAATCAACAACACCTCAAAATCAACCAATATTAACTCAAATCAACAATCAAAAAATATACCATAAAATCCAAAAACCCAAATTAACTACAAATGATAACGAAGAAATGAGGAGGTAAAAAGAAATTGCAATCAGGACACTGTATATAGCACCTCATATCCTCAAGGCATATAACAAGAAATTGGCCAACTATTTACTTTCCACGTTCAGTTGCTTTTCCATGTAGTCCAAGTGTACAATTAACTTAAAAAAAAAAAAGTTTACAATTAACTTCTCCATTTTTTTTGTACTCCTGAAGAGCACAAGCTGCTCTAAAGGATCCATAGACCAAAGCAAGCATTTGATCTTCACCCAAGTACTCCGCTAACATCCTAAAGATTGATAAACCAGAGATCATAAACCACAAAAAACTAATGGACATGTAATCATTTCAGTTAAGAAATTTGAAGAAAATAACAGAATGGTGACCTGCTTGCTAAGCTTGCTGGTCCAAGCATTTCCAGTAAGTGCGACAAGGCCGACAATATCTTCAATGAAATCAGTCCTTGATTCGTGGAGTGGAAACTCCTTACCAACACAACAGAGAACAGCGGCGACAGATTGACCCCCGCTTTCAATCTGTCTTGTTATTTCCTCTTTTGTAAGCAAGGAGTATGGATCAGTCAACATTTGAGGTTCAGTTGAAGCTGGTAAACAAATCAACAACATATCCATTTTTCAGTTTTCCACCGCATATGTTGTTGGAGCCACATTTATAAATACATTGGAGGCAGTGCTTTAATTTAAGTAGCAAGTAGAAAATAAAACCAAATTTCTAACTATTTGATTTTACATGAACATGAACATTAAAATTAACCATTATTCTTTTCTCTTCCATTGAAGTTTATATCATGTGGAACAAAGTTAAATAATTTCAACATAGAACTCCAAATAGCTTAGTATCATGCCAACAACTTTTTGCAGTACCACAAGTATTATGCAAATTGCAAGTCATAGAGAGTTTAATTGCCACATAATTCATATCAAAATGTTTTTGCATCCTCATCACAAATAAGTCATGACATAGACAGGTACCATTATTAAAAGTATTACTGGAGAACTTAACTTTTCTCAAACAAATATTATTATTTCATTAATGTTGTAATGACCAACTGCTATTGTGGCATGGCAGAGAATGACAAAACGTGCCTTCAGGTCCTCAAAATAATAAAGAAACTTGAGATCCTCAATTGTGGTGTCTACATATGTCCTAAACGTTTAACTCTTATGACAGGACCCAAAATACACAATGTCCCATACTCAAGCAGATTGAACACATTAAGATGTGAACAAGGTAAATATGTACCTATTAATCATGACAAACAAATATTTTAACAACTACAAATAAATAGAATAGACAAAAAAATGTTGAAAATCTGAAAACAATACGATTCACATGATTCCAAAAGATTTATATGACAAATAAACCAAATTAGTAGTGACATCTTTAAATGATCACTGCCTAAAATTGTGTAATCTTATCACCAAATTGAGCAAATTACCATTTTGGATCTTGATCTTAATAAAGATACACAATAATAGCTAGTATGTGTTACATTAAAGTTCTTGGGTCATAAAAGTTTCTTAAAACGGACAAGTATTTTGTGAAATTTATCATTCTACACCAAATCTTGTACTTCAATCATGCATACTGAGTAGGATTCATTTTCTTAATATTTTTAAGGAATAAGAAAGAAAATTATGTCAGTCAAAACCTTGCAATTTAGACAAGACTTGCTCGACTTCTGCCGTTTGATCATTAACAATTTTCAATGCCATTTCATGATTCTTGATACGCGAACCATATTTGCAAATTTCATTCTCAAGTTCCTGCAACCAAAGCAGTCCAAACAACAAAACAACATTTGGCACTTGACAACAACTTAGCTAAGTAGTAATGTTGAACACTAATGGGGACAATGAGACACAAAAACAGTAGGAAAAGTTCTTTTACATGAACGAAATATGGAAAAATTCAAGTCTTCTTTGACCAAGGCATTAAAAACAAGTGAAAAGAATCTCTAGGCAAAACAACTAAATCAAAGGCAATGGAGCACCTATTCCAGCATAAAAAATGTATTTACCTAATAGAAACATGTACTGTAGAAATATTTCATCATAAAAAAGAATTTACAAATTAGAACCATATTTGTAATTACATGCTGAAGTTCCTGCAACAAAAGCAGTTCAAACAACAAAGCTCAGACTAAAACCAACTATCAATTAGTAAGCATTATCACCACATTTGGTACATGACAACAACTCAGCTAGGGACACTGTAACTCAAAACAGTAGGAAAAGTTCTTTTTGAAATTTGGAAAATTCAACTCTTCTTTGACCGAGGCATTGAGAACAAGTGAAAATCTCTACCTGGAACATATAAATCAAAGACAATGAAGCATCTAGTCTAGCATCAAAGTGCATTTACATCTTAGAAATAATGTAGAGATGGAATCTGACACAATACCTTCTTAGTTTTTACGATGGATACCGCAAGGTTTCCTACATGTTTGAGGGGAGTTGAGCCCTCAAGAAGTTGTAACTTTCTATCAGAATATGAGGGTATCTCACTGGACTCCGTTTTTGGACTTTGCAAAAGAGGAACCTGAACATGCAAACCAATTGTTAACAATGTAGTATTCGGGACTGAAAAATGACCATCATAAAGTGTTAATACTAAAGCTAAGCTCTTAAGATATAGACACCCAACAGTGGACACAACAATCATTGGATTAAAGAAGTTTGCCAACTATTTTTGGTGGATTTCAGGCTCTTACTATGTCCCAATTTCTTTAGTTTTTTATTTTCTAACCCATTCATAAATAGATAAAACTATACAGTATTTAATCACTGACATAAAATTTGTTGCAACCTTGATGCTTAGATGTAGCTCTGTGTAACATTTAACTTTTCATGGTCAATCAAATTATCCATAAGAAGCAAAATCTAAAGACTGTTCCTAGAGATGGTTAAATTAAAAAGTCAAATGTTTTTCCTTTTTAGCTAGGCAAACAAAACCAAAAGCTACAAAGTAATAAGTGACTAAGAATTTTCCATCAACCAATGTTTGCATCCTTGAAATTATAGTATACAACTAAAATATGAGATAACCAGTACTAGATAGCACTAAGCTTTTAATATGTCACTGTTTCATTGGACTAATATTAGGCTTTAGTAATAAAAGAATATCATTTTCTTTTTCGTCCTTGCAAGTAAATATCCAAAACAAAAAAATGCAGTTAGACAAAGACACATACCACTTTTTCCATAACCAACCGTTACTTTCAAGAGGCCACTAAGGTCAACACATCCATAATCGTCCACCTATGTTTACAAACTTTTTCAAAGCCATTCAATAATGTAACAGACAAAAATGGTAAACTTCAAATGCAATAGAACCTCAAGGCACAATTATAGTATTAGTTTATCATGCACAAGATGTCAGATAAACAATAAGAACAGGCTTATGCACATCATATTGTCGTATAAGGGAACAAGAATTTGATTAACTCTTTGAACTTTTGAACATTACTAATTTAGATAAACATACTTTCAGATGGGCCTTAGGGTGTCTTTTACATATAGTGCAGCATTAAAACTTTAATATTACATGGCCCAGTGCTTGGCCAAGTACAGACTCATTGTGAATTAATCAGCCACAATACAATCCCAAAGCACTAATGTGAATGGGAAGTGGGAGTTGGGACATACTGGATTAGCAAAATTAGAACTCCCGTATGTATTACCAATCATTAAAGAACCAATGTCTAGGAGATGAATGAATTATCTATCAAAAATACAATCCTAAATAGGAAAATATTGACCTTACGCTTATGCCCAATGGGCTTCAAATCGAAATCCATCCAAGTTCAATTCAACTTCCACACCTTTGTTGAAGTGATTATACTATGTATCAAAAATCTGAAAGAAATGAATGGTTAAATAGGTTAGCCAGTATGCCTTGAACAACTCTCAAAGCTATAAAAGTTTAATTATCTAACTTAAAAGATAATACATTGTTTGATTGTTGCAGGTTGACGCAAAAAAAAAAATATTTCTTAAATGTTATGATGCAGTACCTCTATATTCCATAAAGTGTTCTAAATCTCTAATTATGCTAAAAGGAACTTATAAATATCATGTTTCGGCATTGAAATCAAAGATTAACCAATGTATTATGCTAAAAGGAATTAATATATCAAGTTCTCACACTGAAATCAAAGATTAACAGTATACACTAAGTACCACGAGTTAAATGAAAATACATTGTGAAATACATATGCAGTATTAAGGAATCTACCCATTGATGCAGTTGATATGCTTAGGTTGTCAAATAATATATAATTATCTGTATAATCAATTGTGTTCCAGTACAATATATACCATATCAATATATAAGAATCCACTTTAAAATGAGTTCAACTAAGCCCTCCTTTATAAGATTAATCTTTGAGACTAATGATTTGTCAACCATCCAGTTTGCTTTTAATCACAACGTACGTAATTACAATCATAAGATACAAATTTTCCAAAATAAGTCTGGCCATGAAAATTATAACATCCCCAAAAAACCTCAAATTTAAGCTGCTATACCATAGAGCTTGGAAGCAAATTGTTCCCAAAATTTGGTGATTAGATAGTAACATGCTTTAAAGATCCAGGAATAACGACTATATATATAAATCATATATAACATACGATACAATGGCAAGAGATGTTCGAAAAAAGATTGAAACGGGTTCTAGATGCAAATCTGTTAAGATCATGGAATAATTGACATGGAATTGAAACGACGCAATTATTTGTGGAGATATCACCAAGGTAACCTCATAATGTGGCTGGATCTTATCCAACTCATAGCTTTCAATCAGAATATCTTGTAGAATCAGAATAACTTAAACAAGGAGCTAATGCACACCAAAAACATATAACACTATTTAAATAAGAGGCAGTTCTTTAAAAGGGCACATAAAAGATATTCATGTGTGAACTCATACCTCAATATTAAGAGTCAAATTATCAGCTGAAAGGTCTATCTGAAACTGTCTACATTGTATATTAACAATTGTGCTTGTATTAAGTGACTATTACCCAGTAACAGATGCAAATGGAATCCGATTAATAGATGTCATAACATGCAATGGATAAAGGTGGGAAACACAAACCAACTATGTGGAAAGTGGTCATTTTATGAGAAGGGGGAATATAAAGGTTATCAAGTCTAATTAGAAATGCTAGTTAAGGGAAAATAATAGGAGGAAGAAACTCCCTAAGAACCATTAAAATATGCAACTAATTGACATGAAAGGTAAATAGATTATTAAGTAACTACTTAAACCAAAAGTTTAAGCTTATAGGTTTAGGCCCAATGATAATATTTAAGCTGTAAAGTCTGCCATGCGTAATGCAAATTAAAAGATGCAAAGATGATGCTTTACTAGTCATTAATCCCATTTAGAGAGTGTATTGAGATTGAGTGGATGATAAAGAGTATCATACTTAATTCTAGGAATGAGCCAATAAAATTGCTTTTCATCTGTCTACAACACCCTAGAATGGGAAATTCTGCAATTCATATTATGCAATACAGGAAGCATCTTGTGATAACTTATTTGGGTTACTTATCATCCCTATTTTGTACTCTAAGCTTAAGACTAGCGAAGAATAAAGTATCCAAAGTTTCTTCAAAATTTTGGATGAATGAGTATCTTAGTAGGAGATGGAAATGATTTCACTGTGAGTTTCAGAATAGAAAAATTGATAAGCTGATCGTTAAAAGTTTTCTTACCTAACACAAAAATTTGGGCTCTGTTTACAACTCAACAGTTCCAATTTCCAACCTTACAAGATCCCTTAACTACCAACTGTCTTCACAACCCTTACAACTTGAGTAAGGCTAAAGCACAAAATTCCATCATATCAGGTGATATAATATCTAAAAACACAAGAAATGATATAATATATACACAACGAACAAAAAGAGATAAGAAGTCTTGTTATCAATTACAAGGTGAAATGAAAACATATACATCCCAGCATTTTGAAAGAAGTTTGGTAGCTTGCACCTGAATCAAATATATATAAACCTTGATACCCTTTCGTAGAAGTAGGTGGTAAACCAGCTGTGTAAATGTTGATAACCTTTTGAAGATTTTCCTTTCACCTATGAATCTGACTTCCATGATCATCTCTAAATTATTCTTAACAATGTGCTTTGGTCCAACTTCTTTGAAGCACTAGAAGAAACAGCATTGGCAGGCTAAACAACAGCCACAATTTCTCTAGGAGGTACTTTTCCATCTTTAGCGTAAAAGTAATGCCCGAAACAAAAACTAATTAGTTGTGATTAAATATCTTGATGGAAGAGAAGAAAGGGATTGAATTTTGTTCAAGCTAAGTGCCAAAAGAAAGGGAGAATATTTTTACATATATACAAGATGTGACATTCTATATTTATAAAATTTCCAGATAACTTAATCAGTTCTCATCCTTGATAAACCAAAATAAGAGAAGTTTGATGAATACAGACCTCATATCTAATTTTGACACGTGTGTGCGTTCAAAATCAATCAAAGCAGGAGCTTTCTAACGTTGCTTCTCTAGTTGTAGTTCCCAATCAATATTGTCAATACAACACATAATGCCAATGACAAAAATAATTAATAAATACTTACTCTCAAGTAAAATTTGCAAATAACAAAGAAACAAAATGTATGCAGCAGTAAAGAGGAAATTGAAACTAAATGGAAAACCTTTATAGATTCAATTATGCCAATAGGTGACGACAAGGAGCCAAAAATATCCAAGCTGATAGTCCCATTGTTCTCCACGAAGACACATCCTTCCTTATCCATAAGATCTAATGGCCTTTCAGACCATAAAAGATATTAGACATCACATGTTTATGAAACAAAAAGTAGAAGGATTTATATTATACACTAAAAATAGAACTTTTACAGCCACAAATGCACAAGGTAGCATGCCTGCATATAATACAAGCATCACCTATTTTTTCGGGAGGATGAAATTTATCAAATTTGCAAGAAAATTAAATTATGTAAACATGTCAATATACGTTTGTTCTAGTACGAAATGATAAAAAGAAAACTAATAGTCATGTTCTAAGTCTAAGAGTTTAAAACCTACCAGCAACATCCCCTTGAGACCTTCAATAAAAAAATATTCTATTGTTGCATAGATATTGTGCTATGAACTCCATCACATGGTCCCTTGAAAACCTTAACTCTTTGACCTCTTTTTCATGTTTAACCCTTCCTCTCTAGTACTTGGTGCACCTGCAACTATAGTGAATAATATATTTATGATATGTCATTAGATATGAAACAACAGGTAAACAAAAAATTAGCAACAATAGAATAAAAAAGAGACCCAAGGAACTGAACAAAGTATATGAAAAGCAAACTATGCAAAATTGAAAATAATGTTTTGTAAGGTAAATTCCTTATCAATCAAAGCCTAACATCAGATGAAATGCCCAGTGACTTTTTGTTCTTGGGGCTATGGTAAAAATTGGTTGTCTGCTCCAAAGGTATTTTCTATCATAATGATCATACATCTGCAAAAGCCAGTCTTGATATTCCTTTTCCACTTGCAAAGGAGATAATAGTTTCCAACTCTATGAATTTCAACATTGATATCTGCAAATTTGGAAATTATACCATTGGGAAGATATTGTAACAATACAATAAACTTATTAAAACTAGCCCCATATTTACAATTTGCAAATAAGAATTGCCTTTGTCTTTCTTACAAGTAAGAAACCAAAATCCTTCAAAGCTATGGTAACAGATTTGGTGTGCTAAATCAGTCTGTTAGATCATCGTCATTTGACAAAAAGAAAAAAATCAACACAAAAAGATTACAATTACTTCACCGCATCTACAAACTAAATTTAGAATTATTTTAGTTTAGTTGCAAAGTCTGTAACCATCTTTGAAAATCTTGGTGGGAGAGAATTGAACATTGTAGGCATATGCTAAGAGTAGAAACAACTAGTACTAAGAAATGTTTTTTCCAAATTTATATTAGAAAGAAAATTATACGTAGCTTTTAAAGATACGCTAATCTGCCCCAATATATAAAATAACTTTGTAATGAGGCCTTAGCAACTCACAGTCAAACAAAACTGTAAAAAAAGATAGGTTGCAGCATGAGATGGTATAAACACATGGAAATTTCACTGCATTCCTTACATTAGAGTGTCGGGATAAAACCAGCATCAGTATCTACAACCAAACAGATTTTGTAAAACATGTCTTATATGAGAAGAAAACAAATCACATCCCAGTGAGTGGAAAGTACATGGATAGTAGTGACTTAAAAGATATTCAATTACCCTACCAATGAAGCATTTTGCTCTTGAGCAACATCTCTTTAGTAGGTGGAGCCTTATCTCCCTTTTTTTGCCTTAAATCCTTAAAAGGAAGCCATGTGGGGTGTAAATCAGAAACGTGAAAAATTACCTTAGGAATTTATTAAGTGGCAAATGATACATACAACAATTTTATCCAAGCATAATATATAAAGAAATGCAAGCATTTGTAAATGTTTGCAAAATTTCACTACTTAAATTTACAACTTAAAATAGTATTATGTCGTAATATGGTTAGATGTAGAGCTTGAAAAATATTATTGGACCCTTACATAAGCTTTTAGGTCACGTTATAACTTAGGCAATAGATAGGACCTTTACATAAGCTTTAAAGTCACACTATAACTTAAATGGCATTAGAGTGAAGTTAAAATTATCTTGTCTTTGGATCCTCCTATTAATTTAATTATGATTAGTCGTGTTTATGATTATGATTGTATTTGTACTACATAAGTGCGCGTGGGTGGACGTGGTAGAGCTTTAACACTATAGTACAACTCTTAACTATAAGTTTAAATTTTTACGTAAAGTTGTAAATAAACAAGAATCAGAACCAAGTTGACCAAGTACTCTTGTGTTTGAATCCTCCTATCCTAATAATCATGTATGTCATTATGATTGGTTCTGGTTATGTTTGATCCACATGCAAGTGCAGGTGCACTTTTAAATCCTAAATAGGCTCTTAGCAGATTAAACTTTTTATAACAAGAACACTACAAAAGCCAAGGAACTCTAGCTTCTCCTAAAAATTGACCACATTGTGGATGTATGTATGTCCACATAGGGTAGAATTTGAGGTGAGTCATTATGTGATTAAAACAATTCTTTTGAATTTGATAGAAGTTATGTATATAGAGTTAGGGGTATATGTGTAAATGCAAGGAAGTGAAAATATATATAGGATGTAATATTATCTTATTATAATGATTGAATAAACTACAGTAGAATATTTTATCACATGGTATTAGAGCACCAGTCTTAGGGCTTTATTCCGATGGCTGACTTCAATGTTCACAATGGCATTGTTCACAATTGTTACTTTGTCCGACGACTAAGTCTTTCTCGTCTCTTGTTTTCCAGTCGTGGTTTTCGGTTGGTGATCTGTTTCTATTATTCTACAGTCTTCAATTATTGTGTTTCTTTTTTTATATTTATTTTATGACTGTTATGGTTGTGATGTTGGATTTGAGTCGTGAATTTGTTGTGAATTGGTGATTTAGGTTTGCTGGATATTGGTGATTGGAGGTGATTTTGTCTGTGAGCTTAGTAAAGAATTCATTGTTGGTTTGATTAAGCTATGGCAATGGAAGGTAAACAGGTGGCAACTGAAATTTCAGTCCACTCATCTGCAAAGATTACTGATAGAAAGTTATTAGGGAAGCAAAATTATGAACAATAGAGACGAACTTTTAGAAGATATGTTTTTAACATTGACATGGAGGATCATTTGACCGAGGATCCACCTACGGATTTCACTTCCACAAACAGAGAGTGATAAGCAACCAGAGGGTAGTGATAAGAAATTAGAGTGTTAGGAGAATTCGGAAGAAATGGCTCATGGAGGACGATAAATTATTTAATCAGATCTAGAATACTCTTGATTCCACAGTGGATGATGTTACTAATCATTGTGATACAGTTAAAGAGTTATGGGAGTATCTAGAGTTTTTGTATGCTAGTAAACATGACTTGTCTCATGTTCATGAGTTATTATTATGGATTTATCAAGCAAATATGCAAGAGAAGACATTACTTGGGTACCACACAGAGGTGAAGCAAGCCTTTCAGGAAAAACAAGCTATATTCCCTGTGATTGTAGATGTTGTGCAAATGAAAGAATAAGAAGAGCAAGTGGTGGTGCAGTGTTTTTTGGCTGGACTGAGACCAGAATAGGAGATAATTCGGACATAACTCCTTGCCAGTGACAAACTTCCTTCTCTAGCGGAGGTTTATGCTCGTCTTCTTCAAGTTAGTAAAGGAGAGGATAAAGGAGCATCTAAAGACAGGGAGACTCTTCAGAATGTTGCTCCAGATCATGCGGCATTTGCTAGCATGAAGTCTAATAGTGGTAGAGGCAATAAAGGTGCTAGTCGGGATATCGGGGGTACTTGTGGTAATGGTAATGGTAATGGTAATGGTAATGGTCCTCATACTTGCTTCCATTGTGGTGTTTAAGGTCATGTCAAAAGGAATTGTAGGAAGTTAGATGAAAAGCCTCCAACTATGTCGAGCAATCAGAAATATGCTTATGTTACCACTCAATATGGTATTTTACCTACTCCTTCACAGGTTACTAAATCTGCAGATTAGTATGCTTGCCTCACTCAAATTGCTAGCCCCCAGTCATCCATTCTGTCAATTGCTGCTACATTAACTCAGCTAGGTAATCCGACAACTTGTATCTATTTCTAGTCGTAATTGGGTCATTGATTCTAGTGCTACGCACCATATGACAGGTGATACAGATATTCTCTCCTCATTTACATCTTTTGATTTGTCTTCTGTTACTTTAGTTAATGGGTCTACTATACCGATTATGGGCTGTGATACTGCTAACCCCACCAAATCTATGTGTCTCTCCTCTGTTCTGTGTCTTCCTCACTTTCCCTGTAATCTTTTATCTGTTAGTCAAATCACTATTGCGTTTAATTGTGGTGTTTATTTTTTCCCTACTCATTGTACCTTTCAGGATCTCAGGATAAAGCAGATTATAGGTAGGGGTCGTATCTCAGGTGGCTTGTACGTGCTTGATGACATCTCTACTTTAGTGCTGCCACATGTTGCTTGTACTAGTAATTTGTCCTCTCTCTTCCATGGTCGTTTTGGTCATCCTCCTCTTCTAATCCTGAAGAAGTTATGTCCTAGTTTACAATCAATAACACAGCTTAACTATGAAATATGTCAATTTGAGAAACACCATCGAGTGTCTTTTAGTGCTAAAAAAATAAACGAGGTATTGCTCCTTTTGATGTTATACATTCTGACATTTGGGGTCCTTGTCCTGTTTTATCTAAATTCGGTTATAAATATTTTGTTACTTTTATGAATGATTTTGCACGTGTTAAGTGGCTATATTTTATGAAAAAATCGTTCTGAATTATTCTCTATATTTTGTGCCTTTTATACTGAGATACAAAACCAATTTGCTTCATCTATCAAAATTTTGCAAAGTGATAACATGATATTTTTCTGGTTCTCTCGTTTCTATTTTGTCCACCAAGGACATTATTCACCAGTCGTCTGGTGTGTATATGCCTCAGTAAAATGGAGTTGCTGAACGAAAAAATCATCATTTGTTAGCTCGTACACTTCTCTTTCATATGAAAGTCTCTAAACAGTTTTGGTTAGATGCTATTTCTACTACCTATTTCTTAATTAATCGTATGCCTTCATCTATTCTGTCTATCCAAATACCTTATTCCATTCTTTTTCCTTCTCAACCTTTGTTCCCTCTTGCTCCCAAAATCTTTTGGTGTACTTGTTTTGTTCAAGACGTTCATCCGCCTTTTTCCAAATTAGACCCT
This sequence comes from Pistacia vera, assembly GCF_008641045.1. Lineage (NCBI taxonomy): Eukaryota > Viridiplantae > Streptophyta > Magnoliopsida > Sapindales > Anacardiaceae > Pistacia > Pistacia vera. Next base: position 119,231 of record NW_022195789.1, on the reverse strand, counting down.
AGATCCCTCAAGTGTATATTTTTGGTTTACCCTCGATATCAAAAAGGCTATGGTTGTTTTTCTCCTACTTTAGGTAAGTATATTGTCTCGATTGATGTTTCATTCTTCAAAACTACTCCTTATGTTGACGATTCCATTCCATCTTCTTCTTTGGTCACTGATGATTTTCTTATTTATACCATTACTCACTATAGTTATCCACTCCTGTCTTGCCCTCTTGTCACTCAAATATACTCTCGCCGCCCTCCACCATAAGAAGTGCCACCAGCACTAGCACCAATATCGGCATCTGAGACACTTGAGACATTGCCTCTACTACCTGCCTCAACCCCAAATCTGAATCCTCCTCCTTCTGACCTAGATCTTCCCATTCCTCTACGTAAAGATAACGCTCTTATACTTATCCTATTTCCGCTTTTGTTTTTTATAACTCATTGTCTCTATCTTCCAAGTCGTTTGTTGTCTCTTTAGATTCTGTGTCTATTCCTCATTCAGTGTTTGACGCAGTTGCTCATGATGGATGACAAAGGGCTATGGAAGAAGAGATGTTGGCTCTTGAACATAACAGTATATGGGATCTCGTTGATTTACCTAGCAACAAAAAGGCCATTGGGTGTAAGTGAGGTGTAAGGCTGGTTTCACAGTGAAGGTTAATCTTGATGGATCTGAGGCCCGCTTGAAAACTTAGTTGGTTGTTAAGGGTTATGCTCAAACATATGGTATTGATTATTCGGAGACATTTTCTCCTATTGCTAAGATGACCTCTATTCGGTTATTTATTTCTCTTATAGCATCCTATGGTTGGCCCCTTCACTAACTTGTTGTCAAGAAGTCTTTCTTCATGGTGATCTTCTTGAGGAGGTTTACATGGAGCAACCACCAAGTATGCAAACTGAGGAAATTTTTATATGGTTTGAAACAATCTCCATGTGCTTGGTTTGGGAGATTTAGTGACGTAGTGACTGAATTTGGTTTGCATAGAAGTGTTTATGATCATTCTGTCTTCTATAGGCAATCTAGTTCTAACATTCTCCTCCTTCTTGTTTATGTTGATAACATTGTAATCACTGATAGTGATAGTATTGGTATTCATAGCTTGAAAATCTTTTTAGCTTCCAAATTTCACACGAAAGACTTAGGCTCTTTAAAATATTTTATGGGAGTTGAAGTTTCTCAAAGTAGGAGAGAGATTGTCTTGTCTCAACGCAAGTATGTGTTAGATTTGTTGACTGAAAGAGGTCTAATTGGAGCTAAGCGTTGTGATACTCCTATGGTTCCTAACGTAAACTTGAATGCTAAGGATGGAAAGGTGTTTGATGATCCAGAGCAATACAGACGAATAGTTGGAAAGTTGAATTATCTTACAATAACTCGTCCAGATATTGCTTTCTCAGTAAGTGTGGTAAGTCAGTTTATGTCATCTCTTAGGACCCCTTATTGGGATACAGTTCTTCATATTTTGAAATATCTCAAGGGGGCTCCTAGACGTGAGATCCTTTATTGTAATCATGGCCACAGTAAAGTAGAAGGATTTTCAGATGCATATTGGGTAGGATCATCTGTAGACAGGCATTCTGTGACTGGATTTTGTGTTTTTGTTGGAGGGAATCTTATTTCTTGGAAAAGTAATAAACAACCTATTGTAGCTAGATCAAGTGCAGAATCTGAGTACCAAGCTATGGCACAAGTAACTTGTGAGCTTATATGGACAAGATATCTCCTTATAGAAGTTGGAATTGGTGATCCAAGGATTATGGACTTGTGGTGTGATAGCCAAACAGCCATACATATAGCCAACAATCCAATTTTTCATGAGCGAACAAAGCATATAGAAGTCAATTGTTATTTTGTGCGAGAGGAACTTGAACATAAATTAATTTCCACTAACCATGTTAGAAGAGGGGAACAATCAACTGATTTCTTTACTAAATCTCTAGCTGGAAAAAGGGTAATCTATATTTGTAACAAGCTGGACATGATAAATATATATGCTCCAGCTTAAGGGGGAGTGATAGAAGTTTTGTGTATAGAGTTAGGGGTATATGTGTAAATGTAAGATAGTGAAAATATATATATAGGGTGTAATATTATTTTATTATAATGATTGAATAAACTACAGTAGAATATTTTATCACAGAATTCATAGGATTTAGAAGTTACCCAACGAGCATCTGGAAGAAGATGACCAAGACGATAGATAGTAACAAAACTGAAAGTTTCATACTCTTCATGCACTCCGCATCCTTTAGAATTTAACTTCTTATAATCATTTCAATGCTCTCTCCTCCCTGCATTAAACAATTTTAAAATTTATCTGGCATGCAGAAAAAGGTTGTGCTCTGTATGGCACATACCTCCGTAACTAGAGAAAAAACACATTTTAAGCGTGCATTTGCTTCTTGAGATGTCCATGAACCTGACAAATACCAATTCTTAAGATATTGAAATCTGCCAAAGATTGCATTTTGTTGACAATTAAATATGCCATTGAAAATCATGACTAAAGAAATGCAATTGCTACCAGGACTTTTGGCTGTAGAACAACCAAGTTTAAGGGAAAAGTTAAGCTGTAAAACAAACTCAGGACCATTACATGAATGCATGTTCGTTATTGCAACCTCCCCACCTGCAATTTCAGCTAAGTCAACACCATTAACCTGCAAAGACGAAAATCCTTTTTGTTATTTTCTTTTTTTATGTTAAGAACCATAAAAACGAATTCTATTAATAACATAAATAGAGACAAAGCTGCATTCCAATCTCTAAGACTTCTGTGATTCCTTCTCATGACTTGTAAAATATGCTTTAAAGAATCCCAAGTACCTTGGTGTATGTATACCAATCACTTGAAGTATTGGGAAGAAATTCAATAGGTAAAATAACAGTAACAAGTTAAACCTAGAGCTCAATTGGTATGGTGGTCTTCTCCGTCTTAGATAGTTTATTGCTTTGCACATCAAAAAGATAATATATGAGACATAATCATTATTAATATATAAAAAAGATTTGCATATTGTTGGAAACTATGCATATATGTAGTTAACGGTATATATGTAACTGTATAGTGTGTATATATTTGTTAGGGTGTACTGTTGAGAAATATGAAATAGAAATTGAAAAGTTTTGAACATGGTATCAGAGCGGGACTGTACCTAAAACCCTAAAACCCTTTTCCTCGTCTCTGTTTTCCGGCGGCCAACGACCTGCTGCGACTTGTGTTCTCCATTTCTCCATGTTTTCTCTCTCTCCTGCGACGAATCTTGTTCGACAAATCCCGATGTCCTCTGTTATTTCTCTTTCCGTCTATGTCTGAAGCTGTTTGACTCTAAACCCCTACTTCCTCTTTTATCTCCGTCGACGTTTGCCCTTGTTTCTTTCTTTTCGGCTATGTTTGAAGCTGTTTGACTAATTCCGATGTCCTCTGTTATCTCCGGCAACATCTACCCTTCGTTTCTCCCTATTCGGTGAATGTTGGTTCCCTGGCTTGGAAGGTGAGGTTGTTTGCTTAGGTGAGGGCTGGTGTGATTTGGTTGCTGGTAGGTGTTTGGCTTGGGTTGTGCTGTTGGTCGATTTCCTAGCTATCCTTGTGCTTCCTCATGTTTGTAGCAACATGTGTGCGGATATGGCCCCTTGTGTTTGACGTTTCTTTGTGCTTGTTTTGCTTTGGTTTTCATAGTGAAATATAAAGGCTTGTTCCCTATTGTTCCCAGTATTTGACCTTTTGTGTTTGCTTGAGTTGTTTGGTGTTGTGAATCTATGGAGTTGGGACGTTTTTTGGTTGTTTGGTGTTGAGCTTGTTGTGAATCTGAGGAGCTAGGAGTTCTTTTTTTTTTTTTTTTTTTTTTTTGTTAACTGGTAGGCAATATGGCAGAGGACGGTAAGAAGATGGTGACTGAAATTGTCACTTCCTCCTCCAAAATCACTGATCGGAAGTTATTGGGAAAAAGGAATTATATTCAATGGAAGCAGATTATCCGACGATATGTGTCAAGCATTGACATGGGAGACCACTTAATCGAGGATCCACCTAAGGAAATAAAAAGTAATAATAAAACTCGGAAAAAATGGCTCATAGAAGATTATAAGCTCTTCAACCAGATTCAGAACACTCTCGATTCGTCCGTGGATGATGTGATTAGTCACTGTGATACCGTCAACGAGTTATGGGAGTATCTAGAGTTCTTGTATGCTGGTAAACAAGACATATCTCATGCCCATGAATTGTTAAGATCTATCGAGCAAATATGCAAGAGAAGACGTTGCTCGAATATTATATAAAGATAAAACAAGCCTTTGAAGAAAAAAAGGGCTATGTTTCCTGTCCCTACTGATGTGAAGATGATGCAAGCACAAGAAGAACAAGTGGTAATGCAATGTTTTCTGGCTGGGTTGAGACCGGAATGTGAGATAACCCGTACACAGCTTCTTACTGGTAAGACACTTCCTTTTCTTACGGATGTCTTTCCTCGACTTCTCAAAGTTAGTAAGGGGGAAGATCAAGGAGTTTCTAAGGACAAAGAAACCCTTAAGGATCCTAATGTAGATCATGCGGCCTAACTAGCATGAAGTCTAGTGATGGCAAAGGTAACAAAAGGAACAATCGTGGTAATGGCCCTCGTATTTACTTTCACTGTGGTGTTGAGGGTCATATAAAAAGAATTGTTAGAAGCTCAATGGCAAGCCCCCCAATATGCAAGGCACTCAGAAGTTTGCTCATGTTGCAACTCAAGATGGTCTCTTACCCACCCCATCACAGGTTACTATCTCTGCAGCAAAATATTCTCGTCTCACTCAGAATTCTGGCTCCCACTCATCCATCCCATCGATTACCACTACATTAACCCAGTTAGGTAATCTTACAGCCTGTTTGTCCATTTCTAGTAGTAACTGGGCCATTAATTCTGGTGCTACCTACCATATGACGGATGATACATGTATTCTCTCCTCATTTACACCTTCTCCCAATTTGTCATCGGTTACCTTAGCTAATGGGTCTACTGCACCTATATTGGATGTGGTACTGCCCATCTCAACAAATCTATGCCTCTCTCCTTCGTCTTGTGCCTTCCTCATTTTCCCTTTAATCTTTTATCTGTTAGTCAAATTACTAATGCATTCAATTGTGGTGTTTACTTTTTTCCTACTCATTGTATATTTCAGGATCTTGGGACGAGGCAAATTATTGGTACGGGTCGTGTATCAGGTGGCCTGTATATGCTCGATGATGTCTCCACTCCTATCTCTCAACCTGTTGCATGTACCAGTGATCCATCTCTACCCATATTACATGGTCACATTGGTCATCTTCCCCTTCCCATTTTGAAAAGGTTGTGTCCTAATGTAGGGTCAATGTCACACTTTGAGTGTGAGACGTGTCAGTTTGGAAAACACATAGAGTGTCCTATAGCCCTAGGATAAACAAAAGAGCCACAACCCCTTTTGATGTTATACACTCTGATGTTTAAGGTCCTTGCCCTATGTTGTCTAAGTCTGGATATCGATACTTTATTATTTTTGTGGATAATTTTTAACGTGTAACTTGGTTGTATTTCATGAAAAATCGTTCTGAATTATTCTCCATGTTTTGTACCTTTTATGCTGAAATACAAAATTAATTTACTTCATCTATTAAAATTCTCAGAAGTGATAATGCCAAAGAATACTTTTCTGCTCTTTTCTCCTCCTTTCTGTCTACTAGAGGTATTATTCATAAATCATCATGTGTTAATACACCTTAGTAAAATGGAGTTGTTGAACGCAAAAATCGTCATTTATTAGAAGTCGCTCGTACACTCCTTTTTCACATGAAAGTCTCTACAGAATTTTGGGCAGATGCTATCTCTACAGCATTTCACTTGATCAATCGCATGCCTTCTTCTGTTTTGGGTGGTCAAATCCCGTTCTCCATCATTTTTCCATCACAACCTTTATTCTCTCTTCCTCCTAAAGTGTTTGGGTGCACGTGCTTTGTTCAAGATGTTAGACCTTATGTATCCAAATTTGAACCTAGGTCCCTCAAGTGCATATTCTTGAGTTATTCCCGATATCAGAAGGGTTATCGTTGTTTTTCTCCTGTCCTAGGTAAGTACCTTATCTCAGCTGATGTTTCCTTTTTTGAAACCACTCCATATGTTGAGTCCTCTACTTCAGTTACTTCTCTTGAAGCATCCCTTGATGATCTTCTTGTTTACAACATTACCCATCATAGTCCTCTACCATCTCGTCCTCCTATCACCCAGGTATACTCTCGCAGGGTTCACCAGCACCATGAGACACCTGCAGCAACATCTAATCCACTGCCTCTATCGATTGCCTCGCCCTCGAATCCGGTTCCTCCTTCCTCCTTCCTCTGACCATGATCATGATCTTCCTATTGTTTTTCGTAAAGGTAAGCGCTCTTGTACCTATCCTATCTCCTCTTTTGTTTCCTATCACTCTTTGTCTTCATCTTCCAAGTCTTTTATTGCCTCTTTAGACTCTGTGCCTGTTCCCAACTCTGTGTCTGAAGCAATTACTCATGATGGGTGGCGAAGGGTATGGAAGAAGAGATGTTGGCTCTAGAACATAATGATACATGGGTTTTAATGGAGTTGCCTGAAAATAAAAAGGCTATTGGGTGCAAATGGGTTTTCATAGTGAAGGCAAATCCCGATGGGATTGTGGCTCGGTTGAAAGCTCGGTTGGTTGCTAAGGGTTATGCCCAGACATATGGTATTGATTATTCTGAGACATTCTCCCCAATGGCTAAAATGACCTCTGCCGACTATTCATCTCTCTTGCAGCTTCATATTGTTGGCCTCTTCACCAACTTGATGTAAAAAATGCCTTTTTACATGGTGATCTTCCGGAAGAGGTTTATATGGAGCAACCTCCGGGGTAACCTCCGGGATTTGTTGCTCAGGGGGAGTCAAGAAAGATATGCAAACTGAGGAAATCTTTATATGGCTTAAAGCAATCTCCACGGGCGTGGTTTGGGAGGTTTAGTGAAGTAATGACTCAGTTTGGTTTACATAGGAGTGCTTATGATCATTCTGTCTTTTATAAGCAATATATTTCTGGCATTATTCTTTTGGTTGTTTACGTTGATGATATTGTAATCACTGGCAGTGATGATGTTGGCATCCAGAGTTTGAAAAACTTTTTGGCTTCCAAATTTCACATAAAAGACTTTGGCACTTTAAGGTATTTTCTGGGAGTCAAGGTTTCTCGGAGTAAGAAAGGGATTTTTCTCTCTCAATGCAGGTATGTGTTAGATGTGTTGACCAAAATGGGTCTAAGTGAGGCTAAGCCTTATGACACTCCTATGGTTCCTAATGTGAGATTGAATGCTGAGGCTAGAGAGATGTTTGGTGATCCAGAGAGATACAGACAGATAGTTGGAAAGTTAAACTACCTTACAGTAACCCGTCCAGATATTGCTTTTTCAGTGAGTGTGGTGAGTCAATTTAGGTCATCTCTTAGGACATCTCATTGGGATGCGGTCCTCCATATTTTGAAGTATCTAAAAGGAGCCCCTGGATGTGGGATTCTTTACAGTGATCATGGTCATAATAAGGTAGAAGGTTTTTCAGATGCAGATTGGGTAGGATCCTCTATGGATAGACGGTCTGTGATTGGGTTGTGTTTTTGTTGGAGGAAATCTTATTTCTTGGAAAAGTAAGAAGCAACCAGTTGTAGCTAGGTCAAATGCAAAGTCTGAGTATCGGGCTGTGGCACAAGTTAAGTGTGAGCTTATATGGACAATACATCTTCTTAGAGAAATTGGGTTTGGTGACCCAGGGACTATGGACTTGTGGTGTGACAACCAAGCAACCATACATATAGCAAACAATCCATTCTTTCACGAGAGGACTAAGCATATAGAAGTGGATTGTCACTTTGTACGAGAGAAACTTCAACAAAAGCTAATTGCTACTAATCATGTTAGAACAGGGGAACAACTAGCAGACATCTTCACAAAGTCTCTAGTTGGTAAAAGGGTAACTTATATTTGTAACAAACTGGGCATGATAGATATATATGCTCCAGCTTAAGGGGGAGTGTTGGAAACTATGCATATATGTAGTTAAGGGTATATATGTAACTGTATAGTGTGTATATATTTGTTAGGGTGTACTGTTGAGGAAAATGAAGGAGAAATTGAAAAAGTTTGAACACATATTGATAATGTCTACAATCAAATTAATTTTGTATGGTCAACCAAATTGTCATGATAACGAATTAAAAAAAAAAAAATAGCTTTTTTAGACAAAAAAGAAAAAAAGAAAAGAGCTGGATAGGTAAAATATGAGAAATAACAATAGGAAAAAACAGAAAAAATAGAAACATTCTTATAATTAAAATCAGATATTGAGGGGAGACAGGAATTTCACAAGTGAATAATCCAATTTATTTTCCCCAAAATAACTACTAACTGTGATCCAAAAGCAGTAGATAAAAACAAAACAAAATGAATTTCATGGATGACAATTCTCTACATGAACCTCATCAATTAGCTAAACTTCTAGATTTGAGGTGAGAAGGTAAAGCCTCACACCATCAGCAATAATCTTTAAAATGCTTCAGTCCAATAAGCAAATATACATCAATTTGAATCCCCTTAAAGAAGTAAAACCGGCATACTTCTGGTAAAAAAACAATTTCAGTAAAACATTTAAAGCTTTGTCAATCTTTATTACAATTTATTTATTGATTATTCGAAAAAGTTTAGACTTCCATATAAATACTTCACTATTATATATCCCTCTTGAAGAAGTAAAACCAACATACTTCTAGTAAAAAACAATTTCAGTAAAACATTTAATGCTTTGTCAATCTTTATTACAATTTATTTATTGATTATCCAAAAAAGCTTAGACTTCCGTATAAATCCTTCACTATGATATATAAACTAAAAGAAAAATAGAAAAACTCTTCAAGTCACCTTAACTCTTTTGTCTGGTCAGTTCTTTGTCTCCTTTTGGGTCATTTGGGAACTAGGATACAAGGAGAAGATTCAAACTCCTAGAAGAACATGAATGATTTCCTATGTATAAGAATCACCAATGTGTATATTTTATACGTATTCTTATATTTACTTCCTTCTTTATCATCCAAAAAGAAATTTATTTTTATTACTGCCATATCTTGAACTTTCTACTTCCTAAACCATGGTATTGTATTCGTCAAAAACACTCCTTTTATGTTCAAACACTTAATAAATTATGTTTATATCAACTATACGTATTCTGCCAAACAGAAGATATAGAAATCACTGTATTTTAGAAAGTAGTTTTGGTGCTCTCTACGTTGATTGGGAAGAAGGTTGAGCTGTGTATATGATTTAATTCATATCGTAAGGATTATATGACCAAATAAGCAACTAAAGCTTCCGCTCTCAAAGAAGAAAATCAAGTTTGACTGAATCAACCTATTCTACAACAAAACTAATTATGCTTTGCTAGTTAGCTGGAAAAATTCAGCAAAATAAGAATTAATATACAGTAAACTATAGTCTCTGAATTTTCTCAGCAACCAAACACAAATTCATACGATAATAAATCAGTCACACAATCTAAGCAACAGTTGATGAAAATTACGAAAATGCAAATTATACAAATTAGTTACATAATCTAAAAACAAAATATCATAAAAGAACATGAGACATTGCCATATAAAGCTGCCTCCGACTCCAGGCCAAGGTGCTGGAAGAGAGTTTGTTGGCGATATGTGAGACAAACACGGAGAAAATATCGGAATCGCTTAAGGTGCATAGAGTAGTAATTACATCAATAATTTGGCATGCAATAGGTATTTCTCAATTGCGTGAAAGCTAATTATTGTTTCAAGTAATGAGGAACAGAATGGAAATATACCTGAAAAAAAAAAAAAAAAACTTTTAGATTTATTTTTCAAACACTAACTCTTTTCTCTATAATTTTTAATTTAATGGAAATTGCATAAGTCTCAGTACATGTGAACTGCATTAGCATGTTCCCATGACAATACAAATGATTTTGACAGTACTTCACTTTTTCGATATTTCATTTTTCTTTTTATTTGATTTCTACATTTCTAGTACCATAAAGTTCTTTAAATTCTAGTCTCATCACCAGAATAACACACTTGGCTAATTGACATTTTTTGTTCTATTAAAGTATATAGTTTTACAGACGTAATAAAGAAAAGTGCATCAAACAACACCAAGATGTAGATTCAAGTGACAGACACCAGAATCTAAAGATTACCTTATAAAGTACAGATGTAGAATCGACAAGATTTATTCTACTTGTTTTAAACCTGCTTATACCATCTGCCTGGCTCTAAAAGACACAAGAATTTAACACAAAAAACATCAATCACAATGAAATGAAACAAAACTCATGAAAAAAACAAAGATATTCAAGTTTTCTGTTGTTGTTGCATGTCAATAGATTCTACTCTTACGTCAAAGTTAATGAAGTAGATATAATGAGTAAAACTGCACAGAATATCAGATTGCTTAGCTGGTAAAGAGTATTCTAATATACAGACACAGATTTATATGCCTTTAACAGAAACCCTTTATGCAATCCGTAACTCATAATTTAAAGAAAAACTACTAATTTTTAAATTGCAGCAGTTATTACCTTGCATCGAGATTCAACAACACAAATGAAAACACTACGTGAGTGTGAGCTTTCTGCATTTATACTAGTTGCACCTGTCCTCCTGTTTGACAATCCCTGCATCATAAAAACACTAATCATAAATTTAATGTAAGAAAAATTAGCAAATCAAACATATTAAAATCAGACATTGAGGGGAGACAGTGAATAATCCAATTTATTTTCCCCAAAATAACTACTAACTATGATCCAAAAGCAGTAGATAAAAACAAAACAAAATGAATTTCATGGATGACAATTCTCTACATGAACCTCATCAATTAGCCAAACTTCCAGATCTGAGGTGAGAACTTAAGGTAAAGCCTTACACCATGAGCAATAATCTTTAAAATGCTTCAGTCCAGTAAGCAAATATACATCAATCTAAATGCCCTTAAAGAAGTAAAACCGGCATACTTCTTGTAAAAAAATAACTTTAGTAAAACATTTAATGTTGTGTCAATCTTTATTACAATTTATTTATTGATTATTCGGAAAAGCTTAGACTTCCATATAAATCCTTCACCATTATACATAAACTAAAAGAAAAATAAAAAAACTCTCAAGTCACCTTAACTCTTTTGTCTGGTCAGTTCTTTGTCTCCTTTTGAGTCATTTGGGAACTAGGATACAAGAAGAAGATTCAAACTCCTAGAAGAACATGAATGATTTCCTATGTATAAAAATCACCAATGTGTATATTTGATACATATTCTTATATTTACTTCCTTCTTTATCATCCAAAAAAAAAATTATTTTTGTTATTGCCATATCTTAAACTTTCTATTTCCTAAACCATGGTACTGTATTCGCCAAAAACACCTCCTTTTTTTATGTTCAAACACTTAGTAAATTTGTAGTGTACTCTATTCACATGCCAGAAAAAGAAAAACAAATGGAGTTGCCAAGCATTACATGCAGTAAACCCTTAAATATAATTCAAGCACCAGGAAAAATTCCTATATGTTGGGTGTACCTATTAGGTCATAGTCAATGTATCATGGAATTAAATTTGTCAAGCAAAGAAACACTATAATGACAAGGAAAATGAATATATACATGTTTGTACTAGCCAAGGAATCGTACAACATTTCTTTTATTGGCATTCCCTAAAAAAGTCTCAAATGCTAGGAACCCCCTTAAGCACCCTTACTATGCGGTCCAAGAAGGAAAAACAAAGCAAACCTTTATCAGCAGTTGTGTGACATCCTTCATACTGCTCTGTCAAATTTTCAATATAAACACCAGATTTGACATCTTCTCTTATCTGGAAGAAGAAGCAAAACAGGGCCAAGGAAAACTGAATTTATGTAGGTCATTTACTGGATGAGAGTGCTTCTGTTACTTGAAGATTTCTTTGGCTTGGATCCAACAAATCTGTGATTTGTTCATTGTAAATTTGCAATACTATGTATATATATTAGGACATGCAACATTAAATTTCACAAAAGCAAAAGGGATACTGTCCAATCACAAAACCTAAAGAAAAGAACAACGACATTTCTCTCTCTCTAATACAAAACAAAAAAAAAAAAAAAAATCACAATTTCTTCTCGGCTTTTCCTTTCGTAACAAACAGAAACTAACAAAACTTAAAATTTTCTCACTTGAGTCACTTTTTCCCCAAATTCTTCCAAAATTTTCAAAAACGCATAATATCAAATAACCACTGAAAGAAGAAGATCGAAACCTTATTGACAGAGATGCAGTTCATTGTCAAACAAAGAATTATTCTTCAACCTGAGAAGGTTGACAATATAACCAGGGCAATCAGAATGCAATTCAATGAGCTTCATGCTAACTTTGAGAATGGTGACAAGGAACTTTAGAACATGATGCAATACTGGAAGCAGAGTCGTTAATCCACAACCAGCTCTGCTTGAAAGAAGCTTGCTAGCGGTCGAAAGTCGTGGACTGGTGGGGGTCAATCACCTTACTGCAAGAGTTGATTGTTGGATCCTTGCATTCTGTTCATCAACAGTAAACTTAATATCAGCCCCAAAGGACAGCTTCTGTGAAGACTCTACCTTGTGACTCGTACAGAATACATATAATTTGAGACAGAAAATACAAACTGGAGTAAGTTGTCTAACAAATATGAAATTTTATAAAACTTGTTAAAATCTAGATTGTAATATTTTTCTCTTCTTGAAGGCAGCACAAAAAAATAGTCAAATGATAAAATACCCAAAACAGTCAAACTAAGGGTAGCTCTTGCGATTTTTCAATTATGAAGTACCCTCACCTAACAATCATAGTATTTCAAAACAGAGCTGCAATGTTTCTTTCCCACCAAAACTTGGATCTGTTTGCCCTAGTGCTTGCACGACCTTTCACAGGACAAAAATGGAAGACCAAATCTAATGTTTGATTTGGACTTGCTGTCCGATAAAGCGTGGGCTTTTTTTATGACCTCAGCAAATAAAACATTCAAGGAAGGATGACCTTCTCCATCTTCTGTTATTTCCATAGAGTTATCTCCCTCATCCAAACTCATGCTACATATGTCATTGGCATATGCATTTACAAAATATCCTTTCTGAGCCAGGATCGTCAGAAGTGCTGGGCAAATATAATTGAAAAATGTTCATTGTGAGAAGACAACATTGATGATACTATGGAGATGAGCATCTAGTTGACTGTATATATCCATGCTATGTCACCAAGAATGCTACTCAGCCTTATGGATTGATTCAAAATTAAAGCATGAAGTCTCTTGAATTCAGCATAATTTTCTGAGAGTTCTAGACATTTTATGACTGTCTGGGGACATTTCCTGGGCAATTCATTGAGTGGTTATCCTAAAACACTTGCTTATGGACAAAATTACGCAGTTTTTAAGTTTGGAAGGTTAAATATTGATTACGGATGTTACAGGGAACTTCATCTTCCCAGTGAAGTAATGGTGGCATACTACAATCATGTTTACATGTGATTCATACAGCTTCTGCCTCTGCATGCCACCATTTGTTACCATACTTCTAGTAAAGACTTGAAATGAAGAACTTAACTAGAAATAGCTCTTACCATTGAACTTTTAATCTTGCTCCCCTCCAACAGAAAAATCACAAAAAGGAGTGCAACTATCTCTTGTCTACCTAGACTTTTGTTGTAATCTTAAACACAACCATATGATTCTAAAATTATCTATGACTTTATCTATAACTATTATTACAGACTTTTGCTAAGGTTTGTTTAAATATCGCTAAACTCCTCTAATACAGTAAAACCTTTGGGAGTTCAAAAATAATTTCAGAACCAGAGGTGCGTATTTGAGATTGCACCCTAAGTTCGGAGAGGTCAAAAGATGACATTACCAAGTAGAATAAATAGAATTTGCTACAAAGGAAGAAAAAAAAGCCTTAGAGAATGTGACAGACCTATAGGCGAACGTCATCGTCTCGGGTTTTCATCAAAGCCTCCAATGAAAGATGCAAGAGCTTAGGACAGTGAGCAAAAAGAACATCAGCTCCGTCACTATTGATGGATTCACATTGGAGGATGGATACTTTATACAAAACAAAAAGGATCTCTCCACAGATTTCCTCACTGTACTTGGAGGAACAAATAGGTCTTAGGTTACAATAGGGTAGATGCATTCAAGGTAAATCTTATTCTGGGTTAAGTAGTTTCATACCATGGCAAACGAAGCAAACCTTTACCAGTACTTGTGTGACATCTTCATACTCCTCTGTCAAATTTTCAACATAAACACCAGATTTGACATCTTCTCTTATCTGAAAGTAGAAGCAAAACAGGGTCAAGGAAAACTAAATTTGTGTAGGTCTTTTACTGGACGTGAGTGCTTCTGTTACCTGAAGATTTCTTTTGCTTGGATCCAACAAATTTGTGATTTGTTCATTGCAAATCTGCAATGATGTGGATATATTAGGACATGCAACATTAAATTTCACAAGAGCAAAAGGGATACTATCCAGTCACAAAACCTCAAGAAAAGAACAACGACATTTCTCTCTCTTCTAATACAGAACAAAAGAAAGAAACTTAACAATTTCTCTGAAGATTGTGTTTCTTGGCTGCATGAAGTGGTTGATTCCGATCAGTAAACTACAGAGAGAGAAGAGAGAAGATAGAGTGGGGTTTGTTAATTTGGGCAAGATTGCTGAGATTGAGGGCGTTGGAGACAAGAAGAGGAGAGGAGAAAGAAATGTAGCCGTTAGAATAGAGGGGTAAACTTCTGAATTTTGTTGAATTGTTCACATTGTGGGGAATTGATACCGAGAAAAAGAATGAGAAAGTGAAAGTTGTTTTGAACGCGTGATAACGTTTTGATTGGTCGCCTCAAAATAAGAATTACGTTGCATAGAATTGGGCTGGAAAAATTGTTTTGAAAGCGTGGTAAGAGGGGGTGTTCTTGCAGCCTCAACAATTGTATTTTAATGCATATGGCAATCAAGCAAGCTTAATTATTTAATTTGCAATAGATATTGTTGTTTTTATAAGTTACTTTTTTTTTCTTCTTCTTAAAATGAAACAAAATATAATATTTTTTTCACATGATTTTCAAGAAGTAGAATTCAAAACAACATTTATGATACCACCGACGTATCACAACCAAATGCTAACCACATTCATGATAAATATTATAAGAAAGAAGGTATAAATTATGTGCATGCATTAAAAAAAAAAAAAAAAAATTAAACAAAATAAATGGTTATATAGGAAAATAAGGTAATTAGTTTACTAATATATAGAGAAGAAATGCTAGCCTTACTCACACAATGATTTAACAGGCATGTGACCGCATGTGAATGCAAACTATGGGATGGGAAGATAAGTGAGTAAGAGAAGTGAGTAAGGCTAGCATTTCTCTATATAGAGTCTGATGTAATTTTGAGATTATATTATTGCTTTTTAATGTCTTCATGAGGGTAAAACTAACCCAATTCTTCAAAAAAGCAAGAGATAAAAGGAACAAAATATGTTATTACTTAAAGTTTTGAGTTAAAAAGCATTGACCCCCAAGGTTTATTGTTTTAGCCACTGTTTTGAAAACTAGACCAAACCCGACCGGTTCAACCGATGATCGGCGCCCTATTAGGTCTGGGTTACCATTTTTAACTGTTCACAAAATCCCTAAACTGATCACCGATGAACAAGTGGCTATCAAGTGCCGGGGTAGAGGGTTTTTATGGAGTGGAGATCAACCCAATACTCGAGTCATGGCTAGCGAATGGGGGGCAGTGCAAAAATATAGTTGTTATGCTCAAGTAAGAGTTTGAAAAACACAAAAACTAGTTGACTGCTTTGAATCCAGTCAACTGGATTTAAGGTAACGTCGACGTGGCACTAACCATTAGAATGACTAAGCCACATCTGATCAACCGAACCAACTAGGAAAAATAGGGTCTGCTCCAGTTCAAATCTGGAAGACAATCCGGTCAAACGAAAGAGGTGAATTTTCAAACTATGGCAGACATACTTTACCCGTAAACTTTAGAATATGATATTTTAGCCCCTAAATAGAACCCAGAAATAGGACGCACTATGCAGTTGATCAGCTTGGGTTAAACTATAAAGATATGAAACATAGAAAAATATCAATTTAACCACCTAGGTTTGAAAAGTGACATTTTGGTCTAAATCTAAAAAACCCTCAAAGTGACATTTTCAACTTTCTTGCACATTGCACTCATTCATGCTCACACAACTCTAAAATATCATACTCACATATAATCACTCTTGATTCCATTCACCGTATAATCACAACTCCTTGAAGTGATTTTGTAATCACCACTTCAAACTCAAAATTTATTAAAGATAAAATCCATTAAAATAATGCAATTATAGCCAAAGTAATCCATCCAATCAATTATATTTGACAAATGAGCATATCAAAGTTTAAAGCTTACAACTCCTAAGCAAAAAAGTTTGCAAATTCGAATCCAAAGCATATAGCTTACAAATTCTTAAAAGCTGACATGCCTAAATTTCAAATTGTGATACAAAATGACATAACCTTAAAGTTCTTTTTTGTGTACTTGATATTGTATACCAAATATAATACCAACATGGACATAAATTTTGTTACAGATAAAAAACAAATATTTTGTAACTTTTTCCAATACCCCATCCAATTTACAAAAGTGTGTTTATACTGCAAGAAAAAATAGTTATATACTATGCTTTCAAAAATAATCCTTGCAATTGCCACTCCCCACAATCACAATCGTGTGTCTTCAAATGCCTATATAAGTCCTTCTTGAAATGGAAATCAATTGGGAACCGAGTTAATGACTTTTTTCCACCCAAATAATAGTTTAATGTCACTTTCTCACCCTGAGTCTTTTGGTGGTTGGGATTGATCGGAATTTAACTTGGGAGGGGTGGTTGTGCAAACCCTAATCGCTCAATTCCCGAGGATTGGCAGGGTCCAAGGGAGTAAGGTTTGAAAGGTTTTGGTGAGTGATGATCGGTGAAGAGAATTGTGGTGGTGTTGGGTCGCAACAATGTCGAAATCGGAAACGAAATATAAATTTGGGTAGTAAAGTGATATTTTAAAAGTGTGTGAGTCGAAAAGTGTCAGTAAACCATTATTTGGGTGGAAAAAAATCGTTTATAGTCCCAATGAGTAAACGATTATAGAGAGACTAGAGCGATGATAATGGATACTTTCATCACTATATTTGCACAAACAGTGACTCAGATGATGAGACATTACTGGTCATGTGTATTAACAACCTTTAGGGGATAGTTTAATTGCTTTAGAGGTTGGCTACATGTTTAAAATTGCTAATGTCTTCAAGGATGTACTATATGGCTTTGCAATTCAAAGGCTAAAGTCGCTTTCTTCTGTGCAGCCCCATCATGATTCATGCCTCTTCATGTCATGGATGATTACATATCAGATTATATCTTTTAATACCCCTCACATATGTGTCCTAGATTTGTCCATGGTTCAGATCAAGCTCATTAGATAGCTAGGAAGTTCTTAGAAATGGTAAAGGATAATCCTAAGGTTGATGCGTCAATTTTAGAATAGGCTATTACGAAAAAAATAGGAAGAGATTGTTATTGTAATATGTTTTACAGAGCTGAAAACAAGACAACATCATTTCTAGGACATGACATGATGTTAGTTATCAGTTATCACAAACCATATAGTTATGCCAGTGTCTTGCAACTAAGGAACTTAAGGAATACATTAAGGTTAAACCTATTGGTACAAAGTTCCAGAGAATGTTTGTCAGTTTTCCAGTCCAAAAAGATGGTTTTTCTAAATGGTTGCAGATCGTTCTTTGGGCTAAAAGAGGCACACTTGAAAGGCTCATATAGTAAATGTACCTTATCAATTGTCTCTATTGATGCCGATAATGAACTATTTATGTTGGTTGTTTGTATATGTGAAGGCGAGAATGAGGAATCATGGTGTTGGTTCTTAAAGCATTTGCTTCGTTGAAACAAGGAAACATATATTTATGTTAAATATGGAAAATGGTGTCCTAAATGAATTAGCAATTCAACATCCTCATGCCAATATTAGGTACTCTGTTACGTACCACGCACTTGAATTCGGAAACTTGTTCTGCGGTGATGCTAGAACCACAAACAAGTACAATTATAAGGCTACAATAAGTCATGTTGATGCTTGATTTATGATACCACTGAGGTATCACAACCAAATGCCAACCGCATTCATGATAAATATGATAAGAAAGAAGATATAAATTATGTGAATGTATAAAAAAATAATAATAAAATAAAATAAATGATTATATAGGTAAGTAAGGTAATTAGTTTACTAATATATAGAGTATGATGTAATTTTGAGATTATATTATTGCCTTTTAATGTCTTCATGAGGGTAAAACTAACTCAATTCTCAAAAAAGCAAGATTCAAAGAGACAAAGGGAACAAAATATGTTATTACTTAAATTATTGAGTTAAAAAGACGTTGACCCCCAAGGTTTATTATTTTAGCCACTGTTTTGAAAACTGGACCGATTCGACCAGTGATCGGTGCCCTATCTGGTTTAGGGTACCATTTTTAACTGTTCACAAAATCTTTAACCTGATCCCCGGTGAACGAGGGGCTATCAAGTGTTGGGTAAAAGGGTTTTTGTAGAGTGGAGATCGGGGCTATCAATTGATCAAATCAGATAAGAGTTATTTTATTGTAATACAAATTATCTAATGAACTTGAATGAAAAGTTAGAATTAACTATATATTTTTAATGTTAACTAAATAAATTTTCAAGCCATTGGATTATTATGAATTAATAATCATGGATTTATCTATGTCAAAATTTTTTGTTATACTAGCTTGACCAATTGGCGAAGCTCAATAACATCACTCACATGGAAGAATGTTTTATTAATATTCTAAGTCCTAAATTGGTGTATACGTTTAGTACTAAAGTTACCAACAATTTATAATTTAACAAAGTTTAATATAATTAATGCATGATACAATCAACTAATCATGAGACTGATGCATAAATGTATATTACATATATAGACATAATATTTAATAATTGGTTGATTGTATATACATCTTTTATAAGATAACTTTTTTTTTTCTTTTTGGACAAAATGAGCAGGATTACGCAATGTCAAGATGAGTTGTGAGCTAATTTCTATTGAAAAAATAATAGCTAAAAAGATTGGGGGAAGAAGATTAGAAACTTCAACAATTTTATTGTGGCTAAGCTCTAACTTGCCCATGCCTGCGCCTCTAAGCTTATTCGCTTAGCGTCATAAGACCCTGACCTTGATACCAATTGAGTATCAAGTGCCGTTGTTAGAGGCTTTTTGTAGAGTGGAGGTCGGTGACTCTAGGGGTGGTGTCGGATTGAATTTTGGACGTTGGAATCAACCGAAATTTGGCTAGAAAAATTAACCCAATATGCAAGTCATGGAAGGTGGTGTCTGATTGAATTTTGGACGTTGAAATCAGATGGAATTTGGCTAGAAAAAATCAACCTAATACGCGAGTCATGACTGGCAAACGAGGGGCTACCAAGTGCTGGGGTTAGATGTTTTGTACAGTGGAGCCAGTGGTTTAGGTGGTGGTGTCATATTGAATTTTGAATGCCAGAACCAGCCGAAATTTGGCAAAAAAAAAATCAACCCAATCACAACGATGTTCACAAGTCACAGTCGACGAACTGGGGCTACCAAATTCAAGAGTTAAAGGGGTTTTGTGGAGTGGAGAACAATGCTTCAAGTGGTGGTGTCAGATTGAATTTTGGCCATCAAAATTTGGTCTGAAAAATCGATTTAGTGTCCAATCTTATGGGTGTATTTGCTAGATTTCAAACCTATAGGGACTATTGACATTCTTTAGGGGTGTGTTTGTAAGATTTCAAACTTTCTTGATTGTTGGTAGACCGCCAGTTTAACCGATCGAACAAGGCAAACCGGGACCCAGCCCCTTGGTCTGGTGATAGCCCGGGTAGGGTTTCAGAACCTTGGTTTTAACTCAAAACTTAGTTTTTGATATACAAAAATCTATCTACCATTTATAAATCATTAATGAGCTATTGAAACTTATTCTATTATGAGTGAATATACATTTAGTGAACAATGAGACTACACATACGTCAATCCCACGTCAGATGCCATGTCATGTTGTAAGGGAGTGTTGTAAGAGATTGATGTATGTGTAGTCTTATTGATTTAGTGATTATTGCTTTGTTATTTATTTCAACAATGCTATTCTTACTCACTTCTCTTACTCCCTTATGTGGCAGCTGATGTGGCAGATGTCATATCATTTGCCACATCACCTAATTGCCACGTGGCAGATGCCATGTCATGTTGTAAGGGAGTGTTGAAAGAGATTGACGTATGTGTAGTCTTATTGATTTAGTGATTATTGCTTTGTTATTTATTTCAACAATTCTATTCTTATTCACTTCTCTTACTCCCTTATGTGACAGCTGACGTGGCAGATGTTATATCATTTGCCACATCACCTAACTGTCACGTTTCTCCCCCTAAAATTAAAAAAAAAAAAAAAAATTTAAACCCTATATTGAAATTTGGAGGGAACCCAAAAGAGAAAACACTTCATTTTATCTTTTCCCCTGACTCAGATTAGCTCGAACCCAATCTCAACCAATTTCGAATTTCAATTTTGAAAAACCATAAGCCTTAACCTTCCAATCTCAGCCACCATCTCAAATCCAAAAATGAGTCGCATGAAGACCGCATACAAAGCAAGGGGTGAAGAAATGTTGGATTCTCATTACAAATGAAACACAAACGGTGAACGATGGTGGTGAAGACAAACAGTGGTTAGGTGAGTGGCCGATTTATTTGCAGTCATTTCCATTCTCTTGTTCTTTTCTTTCTTTCTTGTTGGTTTCAATGGTCGTGGCCACAGCTTTGGTTGTAGAAGCTATCATGAACAAGACTTTAAATGTTGGTAGATATTTGGTTGTAGAAGCTATCATGAACAAGACTTTAAATGTTGGTAGATATTGTTTGGATGTTAAATGTTTGTGCTAATGTTTGGATGAAGGGTAGATGATGTCAAAGGTTTTGTGTATTTTAGTAATGGATTTTGATTACATGCTAACTGTTCGTTGTAATGCTTATGTGAGGAGGAGACATATCTGGTTTTTGTATTGTAGCTATGATATTAATTAATGTTCGGTGAAGAGGAAATGATGATGTTCGTTTTATGTATTTTATAGTGATGAATTTGGATTTTGATTGTGCATGGGTAAAAAGTGGGGCAAACAAAGAGCTGCTTCTTCAAAGTGGAATAATTATGAAAGATCACGCCATCATACTTTGCCCTTTTCATTTAAACTTGTCAGCAGATGTCCTATGCTACATAATTGTCTTGAATAAAATTTATTCTGACAGACTCTATTTAATCTCATTCTATACATGTAGTGTGACTCAGAGTCACCATTAATAAAATATAGGTTACTTATTTAGATGCCTATACATATTTCATTAGTTTAAGTATGAGAAGGCATGTGCCATCCTTTTCATGTAGGATAATGTTGGGTCATTTGACCTTATTCAATACATATAAGCACATGAGGTTATGGACCTGCTAGTGGGTTCTTGTCGTTATGATAATACAGTAACTTTTCATGCATGCTAGTGGATCCACAATATGTGTTTCCTCTCTTTCTTTTGTTATGTTTGAATTTTTAAATATATATCTATATATGTAGATTTTTTTTTCTTGCTTGGTTTAACTTCGGCTATTACAGCTAGGTACCAAAGATTCAAATCCTTTTTTAACTCAAACTTTCAACCACTCCACATGCATTTCACAAAGAGTAATAAAGTTATATAAAAGTAATCCAACAAGAAAGTATTGTTTATAAAGTAAGATTTTTTTGAAGTTAAGTGATGAGATCATTTCTGATTCCTGTTTTTGACTAATCCCGCAGGGGTTTTGGTTTACCTCAGCCCTAACCTGGCCTTGTTCCCAACATGTACCTCTCTATTTTTATAGTCAAAATAGAAAGAGAAAGACAGAGAGAAGGGAGTGTTTTTGCTATGATTATTCTTGTTTGTGTATATAATGTCTTGTAGCATGTCCCTACCATGATTAGAATAATAATCTAGGTTAAGCTATGATTTAATAATAAGGAAAACCCCAGCAGCAGCAACAAAACAGCCCCAGGGCCAATAGCCCCAACAGCAGCAAAAAAACACTAGCAACACCAAAAGGCCCCAGCAGCAGTAGCAATAAAAGGCCCAGGCATCAGCAATAGCAAATCAACCCAGGAGCAGCAACCAAAACCCCAGTAGCAGCAAACAAAACCCCTAGTAACAGTAGCCCCAACAATAGCAAAAAAGGCCTTAGTAGTAGTAGCAAAATCACCCGTAACAGTAGTAAAACCCAAGCAGCAGCAAAGAAAAATCCCAACAGCAACAAAACAATGCTAGGGCCAACAGCAAAAAAAAAAACCAACACCAAAACGCCCTAATAGTAGCATTAAAAGGCCCAGGCAATAGTAGCAAATCAACCTAAGAGCAACAACTGTTGGAGTAGGTGCCCTAGAGCCAATCAATTATTGTGGAATTGACTCTTTGTAATAATATTAGTCAATAAAAGCATTATCTACTATATCATGTAACTCATAGTTGTATGTATTGATATATGTCCTTAGGATGGTAAAATCATGACGAGGTATCAAGTGTTTCAAATCTTGATAGTGGGAACCCTATGATCACATATGGTGGTCATTCTAGAAATGTCTGTAGCTCCAGTATTATTTTGACCAAGGGCACAGATAATACGGTAAGCCTATCATAGTGTTGAACGACCTTGTCGAAAGGTAATAATTGATCTCACTTGTCAAGGTTGTTTGTCGACAACCTGGTGCAACAGTTGGGTGCTTGCTGTAGGCAAGTTCACTGGACTGACCCATTAGAGGATTCCATATAGATGGTAACCCTAGTGTCTATGGAACAAATCCTCTAACGAATGGTGGTGCATGTGATATTTAGACTTGAAATCACCAGAGCGCCTTGTGCACCGATTGGTGTAGTTTGACACTAGTCTAACGTAGTTCTATTTAGAGCTATCAATATGGTAGTGATTGGTTACCTCGAGGAGTGTATCAAGACTATGGTGGATCGACAGACGATTCATTACTCTCAAGTACGGGAGAAGTTATCTCATGGCGCAATTTAGTATATGACAATAACATTAAAGTTGTGGCCACAATGGGATTGAGTTGTTGCCCAATCTAATATATTATTTTGGTCATTGGTCTAGTAACTGAATACAAAGACATCGAGGATAACTGAGGTTGACACTCTCGGGTTGTTGCCCAATCTAATTTATTATTTTGCTTCATCTCCTTGGACATAACCACAAATGCACCAGCATTAATTGCTTCTGTTGATTGATGGGAACTCCTAGCCTTCAATCAAATTAAATTTATAAATCATGTGATACTTTAGAAGAAAATCACAAGGCCAATTATAGTTGGTAATTTAAAAAGACTAATTGATACTAAACATAAACTTTGATAATTAGTATTATAATATGAACCACATGTCGGGGCTAACACATTTATTGATAAATGATCCATAAAATTTTTTAAACAGAGTTTGAATGCTAAAAAAGTAGCTACAACACTCACTTGGTTTCGTAATTTCTTCTTTTTAGCTTTATGAACAATTTGTTCAACCTTCAATTGCTTTCTTTTAATTGGAGGTTGACCTTTGCTGCGAATAAACTATGGAGTCAGAATAATACTACTCCCCTCTTTTGAATTACATTGAACGCTTTCACAGTTTTTTATACAATTTGCGAACATGTTTAGGTTTCTATTAACTAAATCGGCCTTTTTAGTTAGCTCCAACTCCTTCTTCATGTCACTGATCATTTGCATCACCTTATTACATGCATTGTCATTGCTTGATGTCAAATCTACCACCATAGAAAATGCATTACACATCTAATCAAAACATTGTCCTTCAACATTCATACTCCAACTGTTATAACTTATGCGAACTTTGGTGTGACATCTGCATATATTTTTTCTCCATCGCCTTAAAATTTACTTTTCAAGAACTTGATAAATATCCTTATGAAGCAACACAACAATTGCATGTCAACATAAAATTCCTCTAAACTCACAATCGACAATTGCAATGAACATCACAACTACTTTCATTAAAGCACACCAGAAAAGAATCACGATGACATGTCTCTCCAACCACAACAACTTCCTTCACTATAAATTCCTTATATGAATCAACATCTTTGTAAGAAGATATTTCACAATAGAGTTTAGCAGCAAGCTTCTGTTGAAACTCTTTGAATTTAGCAGTGGTGTAAGCATCTTGATATTGTTTCTCCATAGGATAAACGCTTATGCAAGGGATCCATGATTTGAAAGATCTAAAATTACCTTCCTTTTCATTTTCCACTTTATCACACAATGCATTCTCCTACTGTTCAACAAACCGTTTTAGAATGATTTTTTAATTTACATACCCATCAAAGAATGCATGTATACTTTCATTATGTTGAGTAGTAAACATACCTGCCCAAAAGATATCTTTTACAAATGTCAGCACCCAATGTTGTCTTTCATTATACAATCCAAGTAAACATTCATTGGCCTGAAGGTTGTGTCTATCAATGAACCTATTCCATCATTCCTCAAACTCATCTCATGTCAACGATTCATACACGACATTTTGTAAACTAAACTTAATATTTTCATATTCACTATAACCTTTTAACTTCTTAGGCAATTTCTTCATTATATGCCACAAACACCATCTATGTCATGTATTGGGGAACACAATCTCGATATCATTTTGCATTGCCTTATCTTAATCGGTGATTATTGCCTTAAGAGCACAATTCCATATACATGTAAGCCAAGACTAAAAAAGCCATAGAAATGTATCTGTGTCCTCATGAGAGATTAACCCACAACCTAGCAATGTTGAATGGACATGATGATCAACACCAACAAAAGTAGCAAACGACATATCATACTTGTTGGTCAAATATGTAGTGGCAAATGTCACGATGTCACCAAATTCTTTAAATGTAGCCCTACTTCTTGCATCCACCCATAGAACATTCTGCAATCGACACTCTTCATCTAAATCCGTAATGTATAAGAAATTTGAATTCTCCTTTTGCATCTTCAAAAAATTGAATTGCAAAAGCATCTCCAACACCAAGTCGTGGCCTCCTAACTTTATCAATGTAGTTCCTACAATCTTTCTGTAGGAAAGACAAATTCTCAGCTCTGCCAACTTCAACTGCCAAGGAATTAAAATTTTTATTTGCTCTAATCCCGACCCTATCATTCACTTCAAGTTTCCTTTTCACAAATGGTTGTATTATTCAATTCTTCTTGAAATATCTACTTTTGCTAGGAGTAGTGAGTGCATGGTTATGATCTACGATAGTTGAACATATTTTCCATTTTCCATCATAACGTAAAGATGTGGTACTATGAGCCTTACAATCAATTTTTATCACTAGATGCATATTAAATGCTTTTCTAGATTCATTGCTCAACTTCCCACTACAAGAACAAGCCATTTTCACGTATTTCAACCCTCCATCAACTCCTTTCTTTGAAGATCTTATCATAACTTTAAAACCCATTTTATTCCCATAGTTTTTGTAGTATAGGAAAACCTCATCAAAAGAATCAACAACCATTCTAGGCTTAGGCCTCCATTCCTCTTCAGCAGTTCTTGTATCTGCTATTTCTTGACAATCATTATCCTGATTTGTTGATATTATAATCAACAAGATAAAAATATAATAACACTCATAAGAGCTAGAAATGATATCATACAAAAATTAAAATCATATAAATGAATAAAAAAGAGATTATGAAGAAAAAATTACCTCAACAACATTGGCTTTAGAAATAGAGTTCCTTGGTTTTTTTTGTTTCATTGCACTTTTCCATTTTTGGTTTACGGTTGCAAACAATATTAGCTTCAGAAATAGATTCTATTAAAAGATACTAATGTTGATTAAACAATGCATCCAACATTGAGAATTCAATAGTAATATTAATGATTAGAACAAAGTAGGTGCAGAAGTCCATAGTTCCACCTCAAAATTATATGTTCTCTGAATGTCCAACACTTAAGTGGTTCTAGGTATATATAAGGCTATTAAAACCATAAAGAAATACACATCTTCAAATATAGAATGACACGTGAATAAAATAATTTATATAATGTTTTTTTTTTCTTTTTGGGTAAGTAGTTTATATAATGTTTTATGATATAATCTAATTAACAAGGGTAATTTCATAATATTTTAATGTTATCCAATTCTACAATCTAGAAACGTTGAAACCTATTAAAGACAACTAAATAAAACAGTGCCAAACTTGTAATATAGTATGCAAGTTTCAAACATAAAACCTTCGTCTATAAAGGCTTTTAGTTTATGGAAATAGAGTTGAGAGAAGATTCATAGTGAGTCAATCAAAAAACAACTAAACTAACCTAAAACATATATTTAAATATTTACTTTCATATTATAGTAAAAAATAGGCTAATAAAAGTAGCAAAATCTATGTCCATGTCCATCCTATGAAATGGTTTAAGTATAAGTTGTCAATGACCAAAAATCTGCCATGTAATGTTAAACAAAACCACCTACTCAGTCAACACTAATAAAGCTCCAATTTTTTTTTTTTTCCCATAAATCCTTGGTTTCAATTCACTGAAGTTAACATCTGGACATTGGTCATATCCATCTAGAGCCATACCAATTCCTTATTAATATTTGTGTATTAGATATAAGATAAATCAACAAAATTTCCCATTGAGCTCTAATTTATTTCTCACTTCTTGTACATTAGAGTTGTGATTTCTGACTAAGTTCAGTGCTGAATTATTGGAAGTGGTGATTAATAATTCCAAATACTGGTTTCATATATATTAATCTTCAATAAAAG
The DNA here is from genome assembly GCF_008641045.1 of Pistacia vera. Lineage (NCBI taxonomy): Eukaryota > Viridiplantae > Streptophyta > Magnoliopsida > Sapindales > Anacardiaceae > Pistacia > Pistacia vera. The sequence goes on along the minus strand of NW_022195789.1, from coordinate 92,205 downwards.
GAAGTGCTTGATTAAAAGGTGGCTGAGCTCGGTAGTGGTTGTCATTGCAGATGGCTGGACATTACCACAAACAATTAATGTGTAATCAAAACCCATTACTAAATGCACAAACAAAACCTTTGACGTCAGTTATCCTTCACTCAAATTGAACATTAACACAAACTTTGAAACAGCCATTGAAACCAACAAGAAAGAAAGAAAAGTACAAGAGAATGGAAACGAGTGCAAATAAATCAACCACTCACCTGACCCTTGCTTGTCTTCACCACCGTCGTTCACTATTTGTGTTTCATCTGTGATGAGAATCCAACATTTCTTCACCCCTTGCTTTGTATGTGATCTTCGTACTCCCTTATTTTTGGATTCAAGATGATGGTTGAAATTGGAAGGTTAAGGCTTATGGTTTTTCAAAATTGAAATTCAAAATTGGCTAAGATTGGATTTGGGTTAATTTGATTCAGAGGAAAAGATAAAATGAAGTTTTTTCTATTTTGGGTTCCCTCCAAATTTCAATTTAGGTTTAATGTTTTTTTTTTATTTTAGAGAGAGAAATGTGATAGCTAGGTGATGTGACAGATGATATGACATCTATCACGTTAGTTGCCACGTAAGAGAATAAGAGAAGGGAATAAGACTAGCATTATTGTATTTATTTTAAGATAATGCTAGACTTATAAAGACCCTTACAAAAAATCTCTTACAAAGTGATATGGCATGTGACGTGACACATTCCATCTTAGTAGCCACATCATCTATATGTCACGTCACTTTCTCCCAATAAAAAATTCAAAATTCAAAATTTTGCAAAACCTTAAATCAATTATGATTTTCCAACATTAAAATAAAACCTGACAATTTTAATTTTTTTTCCCTCAGGAAATATTCTTCACCTCAATGGCTGCCACAGCCACCGCCTATACCACCATCGGCGTCGTTATCGCTATCTACCACCTCTCTTCATCTCTGTCTTCTAACCCTAAAAAAACCCAGAAAGCCCCTCTTTCTTTGTTCTCCAAAACCCTCTCTTTTCTCTTTTAAACAACAACCCCACAAAACTGACTGCGTTGTTTTCTCCAAAAACCCCATATCCCGGTTCTTTACCAATGTCGAGAAGCAGCTAGATGATCGTTCTGTTAGCTTTGATGATGATGACAACGATAAGCCCCATGAAGAGTGCCGTGTTGTGAGCTTCTATAGTGACCTTGAAGCATCTTGTTTGTGCTATTTTAGTGCTACACGCGCTGCAGCATCATGGACAAGAAGGTTGCAGTATGGTTGCTATGAAAAATATGGTTCTTCAAACTATTACTGGTGTTGGTTTAGTCTCTGAGGTGTTTAATGAGTCTAAACTTGATCAATTGCCTAGTGGTATGACTATTGGTCTTGTTAGATATTGAACCGTTGGTTGTTCTATGTTTAAAAATGTGCAACCTTTTGTTGGTGGGTATAGGTTTCGGTCTGTTCGGGTAGCACATAATGGAAATTGCAATGTGCTGTTTTTGATTGTGATGTTGATTGTGAGGCTCTTGTTGATTGTGATGTTGTGATTGTGATCCTTTCATTGAATTGCAACAACATCTAAAATTGTTAGGTTGCTAAAGGAGGCGGGGGCCAAGTTGCCAACCCACCTATCATTGCATCATGTTACTATAGTGAGTGTTGAGGAGATTAGGGACTTTGTTGGTGTGCTTCCCTGGATCTTTGTTATGTTTCTTCTCTGGGAATTACCCAGTTAAGCCATTTGACAACTTGAAGAAGTTGTTGGCGCAGATTCTCCGGATTTTTGCTATGCTTGCTTCTCTGGGAAGATTAAGGTGAAAAGGGTTGGTGATTATATGGATGATGGGTTGAATGGAACCATTGAATCCATTGATGATGGTTGGGTGCAAGGACCTCGAAATCGGAATGAGAACCAAGGCGTATGATCTCGGCACGATCAGTCCATTACTTAGAATACCTCCAAATTACAGCATTACTTGTGGGTTTAACACAAAAAGATACGCGGTATCCGGTGTGTGATTGAAGTGCATGACACATCTTAAAATCATCCAAATACAGTTTTGAATTTTTTTATTAATCTCTTTCTTGGATGAATTGAGTTCCAAGCTCTAAACCTTACACAGTTTGATTGGCTCTTGTCAATTTTGGTAGAAAATTTGATATGATTATGGAGTTTATCTTGTATATAGATTGATGAACAAAGAATGGTTGAATAAATACTTAGAATTGCTTGATACAAGGTAGAATATATAAGGGATTGAGATTCTAAATTCCTTTACACAATTGTTGACAACAACCAGGCAGTATGATAGAACTTCATTTCTTCAAAATCCAAGGATGTAAACATAACTAAAACAACTAGTTAATTTCCAATGCCAAAACGTACATAATCAGTCAAGATATTTAACCTTCAATCCCTCTGTTCCTTTATCTCACTAAATATCCAAGGCTGCAAACCATAAGGTATATCATCCACAAACTATAAAATCATGGCTTCAACAAAATGAGTGTATGAGATAATTCAACAAATCCATCGAGTAAAACATGGGGTATAATTCACAATGTTGAGCAACCTTAGATTAAAACATGGGGTAAAACTTAAAAGTAAACTAGGGGGACAACTATATTCTTTATCAACAGTAAGGGAAGGAAAGAACAACATAAAAAATAAAAAGTAAAGGCTAATATGGCTGCTGAGAATTTAATTAAATAATACAAGAATAGCATACCTTTTCTACCCAAGAATCTTTGTACTCCACCATAAAAGGATTTCGTATCTTACAAATGAGCTCCATCCATATGATATGAAGCAGAAAAGGGTCAGTTTCAAGGACAACAAAAATTTTCAGATCAAAGATACAGGACAACCGTCAATGGATTTACTCTAATCAAGTTCAATTTCAATATTATCTGTCACCAGAACTCATCATTACCAGTTCTGAATTTCAATATATCATCCACAGACTATAAAATCACGACTTCAACAAAACGAGTGTATGAGATAATTCACCAAGTACCTTAACAATTATAGGTTTGTCCACAGTCCTGAAGCTGCTTCAATTACACTTTTCTGCAACAAATCACAAATGGCCTCAAGGTAAATGAAAAACACAGCAAATTGAGTAGCTTAACCACTTCATATTCTGGGAAGTTTGCAAAACTAACATTTTCTTTCAGTCATACAAGACATAAACAAATCTCAATAACTCATGCACAAAGCCTCTCCTATCTACTGTTCATTAGTTTGCAAAACTAACATTTTCTTTCAGATTTATTAAACACCTCAAAGACTAAACCAACACCAGTAATAGTTTGAAGAACCATATTTTTCATAGCAACCATACGGCAACCTTCTTGTCCACGATGCTGCAGCGCGTGTAACGCTAAAATAGCATAAACGAGATGCTTAAGGGTCCCTATAGATGCTCACAACACCGCACTCTTCACGGGGCTTATCGTCGTCACTATCATCAAAGCTAACGAAACAGTCATCTGGGTGCTTTTCGACATTGATAAAGAACCAGGATATGGGGTTTTTGGAGAAAACAATGAAGTCATTTTTTGTGGGGTTGTTGTTTAAGTGAGAATTTTTGAAAGGTTTTGGAGAACAGAGAAAGAGGAGCTTTCTGGGTTTGTTTGGGGTTAGAAGACAGAGATGAACAGAGGTAGTAGATAGCGATAACAGCGCTATTGGTGGCAGAGGTGGTGGTTGTGGCAGCCATGGAGGTGAAGAATATTTTCAGTGGAAAAAAAATTAAAATGGTCAGGGTTTTAATTTTGGGAAATCAGAGTTGATTGTATTGCAAAATTTTGGGGCGTATTTGGTTTATTATTTTGAATAGGATTTTGGGAATGATACTGAGTAGTTGAGTGGGTTATGATTATGCGAATAAGATTTAAAGAATATGGCTCCGTTTGGTTCATTTTTTTACATTTTTTAGAAAAAAGTTAAAAAAAGTTGAATTGGGCGGGTATTAAGATATAAGATTTGGAAATTAATAAAAATACGTCCTATGTTTGTTTATTTACTAAACACCCCTATAATAAAACTTTGAAAGTTAACAAAAATACCCCTAACCCATCCATTGAATAATCACAGCCAGCCACCACCGTCGGAGGGTGGCTGAAGTCGCCGTATCGGCCCATGATTGGCGATCTTGTCGGTCGTGCGCCAATATGGCCTTTGCCAGTCAAATCTATGGCTAGATCTGGCCATTGACAGCCAGATATGGCCGCATTTGCTAGTCAACGACGACCAAAGATATGTCCGTAACCATATGTTGGCCGTCGTTGATGTCTGGTTAAGGCCAAAGATCTGGCCTTTTCCAGTCATATCCACCGTGGATATAGCCGGAAAAGGATAGATCGGTGCATGACCGGCAAGATCCAGCCAATCATGCGTCGATACGGCGACTTCGGCCACCCTCCGGCGGTGTTGGCTGTCTGTGATTATTCATTTATCAATTTACATTTAAAAAATACTGTATTAAACATTTTATTGGTAATTTTGTCACCAGTAAATATTAAAAAACAAAAACCCATATTAATTTCAAGTACTAATCCAACTGTTTAAAAACATCATATTAATACATATATGTCAAAAGTATTAATTATCAACCCTTACAATCATTCTTATACGTATACTCCATTAACAACTATAACATGGTCCACTGTGCTGCCCATAGTGCATTTGTTATGTTATCTCGTACAGTTGTCATGTTGTCGATAATACCTTGTTGCGGTTGACTTGGTCCTTCTCCATTTCGGCCATATTCTGCCCCGTTTTGACGATCACAATATACTTGCTCATTACCCGTACTGTTATTGGTTTGTTCGGAGACACAGCCGTCCATATTGTACATTATGATAAAATTATGAAGTACACAACATGCCATAACAATCTTCCCTTGTTTGTTCAACGGGTAATTGTTTATTCCATTCAGAATGCGGAACCGTCTTTTCAAAACACCAAAGGTTCTCTCGACAACATTGTGGAGTTAAACATGTCTGTAGTTAAACAACTCTTGTGGCCCCCTTCGGTTATGACGGTGATCAGAAATATGGTATGCCACTCGCCTATGAGGGGCGAGGAACCCATCTCTATTTGGATAACCCTCATCAACCAAATAGTATTTGCCTGTAATAATGTCAGACATTTTATTTGAATTACAGGACCTCAACAGTGGACGTAATGCGCTATAATATGTCAAGAAAATACTTATACCTGGTGGAGGATGTGGGAATCCAGAATTAGGATCATCAAGAATTGAATTTAAAACTCTTGAATCATGCGCAGATCTTTCCCATCCAGTAACGACATAAGTGAACATCATCCTAAAGTCGCATACAACCATTACATTCTGTGACAACGTTCCTTTGCAATTCCGGTACCTATCGGCAAATTCATGTGGAACCGAAGTGTATATATGTGTGCCATCAATGGCTCCAATACAGTCCTATCATGAAAATTGAATTTTACTCATATTAATCGGCTATCAAAATTAATAACACAATGAACTTAACTATTCACTAATAGAAAACATAATGAACAAGTACCTTAAAGAAAAGGTAATATTTTCTGTTGGCTGATATTTCCCATGGAACATCATTGAAGTCAGGTGGTTTGATAAACTCTGTCTTCAACTCACATATAGCCTCGCAAACTGTGCCAACATGTCTAGAGATCGTCTCACCCGAATGTTGGAAATCCTATATCATCGTTTTGATTGTCTCGTTTTTTCCAACGATTGTTAGAAATATCATAACTTGTTCTTCCAAACTCGTCTTCCTGGTTGGTCGCAATTTGCCTTGATCGAACAAAATTTCACAGAAGTATGTAAAATAGTCTTTGTCCATGCGACACTTGTCATAGATCCTGTCAGGATGACCATTGAGTACTTCCAACATGTACTCATGACCAGTTAATACGAATGTATGTCGTAGTTAATGCCCAGTTGCTTCTAACGCAACAACACCGCAGAGTGCAATGGCTATATCTGTCAATATTTCTTCTTCGTCATTTGTAACACGTCGTCTTCTTCCTATACGGCTAGACGATGCCATTTAAACCTGCACATTTGCAAAAAATTGATCAACAATTAACAGTTGTTGTACTACTTAACAAAATATAACAGTCAATATTTAATTCTAATGACAATCCAAAACGGGGTTGAAACATGTAATATCACATAAAACAGTACCACAATTAATAAGTTCATATAGTAGCGTTATAAATTCTAATTGTAATGACAAGTGCCCACTGACGCATACAAAATTGTTGGCAAACACTTAGGAAATATAGCGTCATCTACAAATTGGAAAAGTCGTTATAAATGTAGTTAGCCTTTTCCTCGGGCGGGAGTTTCACGAATATCTCCCGCCACCCTAGATTTTGATATAAGTACTTGACAACCGGCAAGTAAAACTATGTGGGTACTTGCATGGCTGTCATGATGTGAATACAATTGCTCATGGAAAAAGGATCAGATGGAGCACTGGTGTTCTCTTTGTCCCTCTCATCTGCACTGCGATTGGTAGCCCTCGATCCTATAGTCCGCTTCTCCACAAGCTATTCCGTCAATCTACCAATGACATCCGCAAGTGATTATCCCGGGCCACTTCTGTTCCTTCTATTTCTTGCTCTTCCATGGCCAGATGTGTTTGGCCGTTTTTCCCCTGTCGTCCGATCTAGATCAGGTTCAAAGTCACTATCATCCATAGGAACCGCGCCCTGATTGGAATAATTGGAGGTCTCTACCAGTTGAGATGTAGATGTGTACGCATATCTCCCAGTAGCAGTTTTCTTCTCAAATATGATTTCATAAAAGCTCCTTGTGAGGAAGTGCTTTGTGGTAAAATTGTTGCGCCAGTGGGTTTTGTTGGTAAGTTAAAAGAATAATATATTAATATTTGATAGTCTAAAAAAAATGCGTAAAATTACGATGTCGTTGATTAATATTAGTTAAAAAAGATGAAAATTTACCTTGACATATTCTTGCCAAACCTCTACGGGACACGTTGGACTTTGCGACTCATGATCCCACCCGAACCCTGTGTGTTGCAGCAATTTCCGCCATGCTTGATATACTCTTCGCAGGCAAAAGAACTTAGAGGTTAATTGTGTGAAGTTGAGTCTCCTGCCAGCCACTGATGATATGTCGTCCAATATTTCCTAGTAATTTGTTGTTTTTATTGCAGTACTGTGCAAAGTTTTGGCCCGCTCAGATAACAGGACTAGAAATTTGTGGGTCATCTCAACGGACCAGGCCACAAAATCACTCATCTAAGGATAGTACGGTGAGAGACAACCAACATTGGGACACCATACGAATCACCAATCACATTACAAAATATAATACTCACATGTTAACGTAATCAAGTAAACACAGATAAACTTATACCTCGTTCAATCCGACACTGCTTAAAGACGTCAATGCAGGGGAAGATACAGACAATGTTGACCAATAGGGTGTATGATGAACTCCAAGTCTGGAAAAATGTCGAAACTTTCGCCTCTGCTGCAAGTAGTAATCAATCTTGCGACATCGAGACAAATTATACTGACATCTGTGCATATAAGCGTAATTTTTTGTTACGATTAAAGAACGATGTCGAATCTACAGAACAAATATATCAGTTAGTGAAATCCGAATAAAAGATTTCTGATAATCCAATAATTTTTTACCCCCAAAATTTATCCATTACATACACCATGTTACATACAGAACATATGAAACTGCATAATATTTTGACGCATGTGCTAAAATTGTAAGAAACATAGCACATGCTGTAACCGTTAAACCCCACAATCAAATCCACAGAGCCAAGTAGCTCATGTGCAGATATCAGTTTCAGTCAACCAATTGCAAAACGCATTATTAAAGTCCAAATTAAAAGGATTAATGAAAAGAAAAAAAAAACAGTACTAACTTAAATTATTTTCAATAAAATAAAAATAAAAAAATTGCGTCTCGGTGTCTTGAAAACAAATAGGTAATGAAAGCTCACAAACTGGATTTTGGTACTTTGCGGGTCTCTTTCCCTTCCCTGAGATAGATAAACATCAAACACAATTAAAAGGATTCATGTGTGTACACGATATTAAAAACCTGCCAAACAAAAGAAAAACTTAGCAAAACACAATTAAACATCAAACACAATTAAAAGGATTCATGCGTTTACATGAAACCTGCCAAACAAAACAAAAACTTAGCAAAACACCTTTCCCTGTGGATAGATCTGCGATAGATTTGAGGTGGGTTTGTGACAGATCTGTGGGTTCACGGTGGTGGATTTGTGACAGATCTGTGGTGGGTTCACGGTGGTGGGTTTGTGATAGATCTAAGGTGGGTTCACGGTGGGTTAACGGTGGTGGGTTTGTGACAGATCTGTGGTGGGTTCACATTGGGTTCACGGTGGTGGGTTTGTGACAGACCTCAAGTGGGTTCACGGTGGGTTCACGGTGGTGGGTTTGTGACAGATCTGTGGTGTGTTCATAGTGGTGGGTTCATGATGGTGGGTTTGTGACAGATCTGTGGTGTGTTCACGGTGGTGGGTTTGTGACTGATCTGAGGTGGGTTCATGGTGGTGGGTTTACGGTGATGGGATTGTGACAGATCTATCTGTGGTGGATTCACGGTGGTGGGTTTGTGACAGATCTGTGGTGGGTTCACGGTGGTGGGTTTGTGACAGATCTGTGGGTTCACGATGGGTTCACGGTGGTGGGTTTGTGACAAATCTTTGGGTTCACAATGGGTTCACGGTGGTGGGTTTGTGATAATTGACTCCGACCACGTTTGTATTGTGATGATGGCGGTAGATTGATTGGGTGGTGCTGTGGGGTGCTTTTCTGATTCAGGTGGCTGGTCGGAATTCTAATGTGCTTTGTTTTGTATTTGCAGGTGGAAGATTATGTTGGAGAAGAAAGATGGTTTGTGACGGTGGTGAAGCTACGAAGGTGGTAATGCAAAGTGAAAAAGTGACGGTGGTGAAGCATTGAAGCTGGTAATGCAAATTGAGAAAGTGAAATGCTGAAGCACTGAAGCTGGTAATGGATACTGAGAAAGTGAAATGGTGAAGCAGTGAAGAAAAGTGAGACTGTGAAATAAAAGCAGGACTGCAAACTGTAACGGTAAAAAGATTGTTAGGATAGTTGTCAGGATTTTATTTTCAGGACAGTATTGTGTAAATATTGAACCAAACACTATCTGTAAAATCTGGTTGAGAATATGGGTAAAAATATTGTATCAAACGCACCCTTGAATTTTTTTTTTTTTTATTTTGGCAGAAAGTGACGTGGCATATAAATGATGTGGCTACTGAGGTGGAATGTGCCATGTCACTTTGAAAGCCTAGCATTATCCTTTATTTTAATACCTAAAACATAACCACAAATTAATGCATTAACTCTTGATAACTAGTGAAGTTTTTAAAATCTCAAGAAATTTTTTGTTATTTAATTAGTCATCAGGAGATTAATTCATTAACTATCTATCCCTAGTGAAGTTTACACAATGACTAGCTCATTTTTTACTAATTTTCTCACTGCTACCATGAATTTTGTAGATTACCAAAAATTTTGCAGTAATCTTAGCAACACTAAGACGCAAAATCTCTATCATTACATGTTAATTACAATTGATATACAATCGTCACTCAATCTTTCAACTATTTTGCTTCCAATTAAAGAGCATTTAGCGAATGCTTGCCTCAGCCAATCTTCCTTTTGGTCGTGCAACAAGCAGCTCATAATCCTGCATATTTCTATAAATTAGGGCTGACCACATATCCAAACTAGACATAGAACTCTACTTTTGCTTCATTTTACTAATCTACTTTTCAAATCTTTCATATTCCTATCAATTATATTCATTTAACCTTACACTAACAATCAATACCTTGTGTGCTCCCCCCTCAATGCTAAAATAGTTTTGCTTAGTCTGAGCTTTCTCACAAAAAGAACTTCTACTAAGGCCATTTTTAAGGAAGAAATTGTGGTAATGAAAGATAGCAGATAATAAACATTTTGATCAGACAAAATGTATCTGTATGATAGCTTGAGCACAAAGCTTTCCTGACAACGCTGCACCTTACATCGAAGCCAGATACTTCTGTTTTATGTAATCCCCAGCTAAATAGAATCCCTCTATTGGAGATCATTGCAGGGGACGATAAGGTTCACAATTTGGGACAGTCTTGTACACAGACCTGAAATAATAAGTTAAGCTTCGAAAATGGACAAATCAAATGAAGTACAATAATGGAAATCGTTGATGTAGTTATTGACAACCTTTATGACACTATATATAGAAGCATTTGCTAAAGGTTAAACAATATATAGTAGTGAGAAGTACTAGGCAAGATTCACAAATTTTGAATTAAATTAAAAAATCAAATTGTACTGTTGTATGTTGTCTAACACTAGATGACCATTAACCGCTTCTGTCGTGGCATAAACAATATGCAATATATCGTCCACTTTTCATCTTAAGTGTCTTAAATGTGTTACAAATGTAATTAATTTCACCCGTTATAAACATCAAGAACTTCTCATTCCCAAGCACTGAGGGATGTACAACCACCCTACTAGGGACCAAAGAATGTCTTTGCTTGCAGTACCCTCAAAAGTTTCTTTTGCACATCACCTACACATCCAACTGGGTTTAATTAATATTAGCTACTAAGAGCCAAACTATGTTCGATAATGTTTACTTTGAATCCCAACATCATTCTGCAGTCAAGATCCATAAGACTTTGTTTTTGGATTTTATTACCCAAAACATATCTTGCATATGTGCTACAAACTTTATCCTAAAAGAAATAAAAAACTTCTCTTCCTGGCTGATGTATGATATCACAATCAAGCCCTCTTGCAACCCAACCTCCTTGCTTGGAAGACCCTCGGAGAATTTTTCGCATGTCATAGACACTTCCTGATATGCAAGCAACTTCCTCCCTTAAAAATAAAAAACTTCTCTTCCTGCCTGATTTATGATGTCACAATCAAGCCCTCTTGCAATCCAAGCATCCTTGCATGTAATACCCTTAGAGAATCTTGTTCACACCACCGACACTTCGATTGGGATTGGCCTTAATGTCATCTATCATACCCACAATTTACAAGAAAGTCTACTTCTAATCTCAAGAGTTATTTCGCACTAAAAGAACTGTGCAGTTTGTTTTTGGGCTTTTATAACCCAACATGTGTTTTAAAGATGTAAGCAACTTCATCCCCTATTAACATCAGAGACTTCACAAGTAATGTGGGATGTCACAATCACCCAATCAGAAATTCTCTTTCCCAATCCATGCGGATGTCACAAATTCAAGTGATATTGAAGATAATTTGTTGCATCAACAAAAACTTACTGTGTTAAATAAATCTAGGAATTGGAACCTTTGAAATTTACAGAAAGGTTTACAAGGCTGGCCATCTAACCTTGGCGTTTTCACAACATGGTACTTCACAATTTTTGCTTTGCTTTGATCAGTAGAAATTTCGTCAAGAAAGAGTTTAGCAAGCTCTTTCATTGTCGCATCAATTATTTCTGAGTCCCTACATGAGATCCATTCTTCAGTAGAGGCAAAAACTATCTCTAGCATGGATTGGTTAGGGTTGTAATATTCCTACATAAAACAAGGAATCATGAATTAACCAGTTTATGCATAATCAAAGAAAGATGAAGTTAATGCAGTTGGTCTGTACTTTGAATAAGAAAAAATCGGTAAAAAGATAAGACATCAACTTATATATTGTCCAACATATGCATACAATTAAATGTCAACATTAATTTTTTTCCTAAATATTTAAATATAACAGGGTAGTTCCTTCATGCGGTGCCACACCAGCACAGCTACCCATGCCTGCAACATGTTAAGCAAAAGCTGACCATTACCAGGTCAAAATCTAAAAGTTTATGTTATTTCCCACAAATCAAGGGTAGGGTGTAGGGTAGAAATAATGAATTTAAAGGTATGGGCACACAAACAAATGCGGTGATTTAGTATATGCATTTAACAAGGAGAGAAAAATAGGCAACAGGGAGTCAATAAATTAGAACTTTACCTTACATGTCATAGACATGTTAGCGTACACACTCAAGAAAGGATTTTTGTAAAAGAAGGAGACACACAGATAAAACTCAATGCACAACCAAAAAGCAATATTACTAGATACTGTAAGATACCATCAAGCAGAAGCTAAAGAAAAACTCTTCTTCAACCACGGGCAACCTAAAAGCCATTAAGATAGTCCAGTTACTATTAGCTATGTAAACCAATCTGCATTGAATTGCTAATGAACTATTGCACAAACAACACCATCTCTCTAAACGGAACTGAGGATTAAGCATTAACTAAGAGCAGGGCCTGCTGAAGAGTAGATGATCATATGTGTTTTTTCCTGTCGAACCTATAGATGAAAATAATCTGTATCAGTTAACCACTGGACTCATGATTTAGCTCTCACTGATGACTGACTGTAAAAATGAAGTTGCCAACAATTCCCAAAGATAGCTTATTATATACGATAAGAATCCAATTGACTATTCAAAGAAGGAATGAGTATTCATTTGTCAATTAGTTAATTAGCAACAAATGACAATGAAATTAAAAGTAAATAAATGAAGAAAAAGAGTGATGGATTGATAATATAAAAAGAACAATTCATATGAATTTGCCAATCTACCTAAATAATTGCATTTTCAGAACATTTTAAAGATTGAAATAGATTTTCACTTTCTATCAACCTACCTTTCCATTTAAGGGAATTCACGGACAAAGACATTTGAACAAAGAAATTGATTAAAATGAGCGATTATATAGGACAAGTGTTAGTAATAGGGGTGTTCAAAAGAACCTGTTGAAACCGGAACCGGCGGGTACCTTGAGTTTGGTTCCGATTCCTACCCAGAACCAGTCGTCAATGGGTAGGTTCCGGTTCCAAATTTTTGGAACCGCTACTGTGCAGTTTCGGTTTTGATTCCATAGTTAGGAACCGGAATCAGAACCAGGAACCAGAAACCGAGACTAATATAAAATAAAATTAAAGATTAGGGGGGTTAATAAAAACTTTTGTAGAAAAAGTAATGTGAATACATTTATATTTATATTTCATAACATTTAAAGTAAGTTGATTTGACTTTTGAGAATCTACCTTTACAAAGTAATGGAGTTTGTAATTTTGAATTTTGAATTTTGAATTTATAATTTGTAATTTTATTTTTGTTAACAAGTGCCAGGTGGGGGGGTATTTGTAAGTTTTTAAGGGTTTTTTTGCCATTTTAAAAACTTTTGGGGGGTCATGAATTTTACAGGGTACCCAGAACCGGAACCGAAACCGTTGTTACAGGTTCTGGTTCTGGGTACCTAGGAACCAGAACCGTCAGTTCTGGTTCTGGTTCCAAATTTCAAGGAATCGTCGGTTCCGGTTCCAGTTCCTTCAAAAAGTACAGGGTACCCGGAACCGAACACCCCTAATTAGTAATATGATTTTCCCATGTTCTCAGTACTTGCATTTTCAAATAATCTTAAAGATTACAATGATTTTCACATACGCTGAAGTTGTTCTTTTCTGTTTATAAAATTTCCAGGCCTCATTTGAACAAAGAAATTGATCAAAACTAGTGATCATGTAAAAAAAAAAAAAAAAAAATATGAAACTTTCCCTATGTTTCACCAGTACTTTGGATTGGGAGACCATTCTAAGGATTACAAGAAAAACTCACATCTTATCAACTTATTCTTTTCCATTTGTCAAAGTTTCTAGCCAAATCTTTAAACAAACAAGTCAGTTTTAACAGACTTTCTAATTCAAATCATGCCACGAATGAGGGTTACTCATATTATTTTCGGACAAAACAAAGAGTTCATCACACTAACCTTTTGAAGTACAACATCTCTTTCCAATTTTCAGGAAAAAGAAGTTTTAGGATGCCAACAGAATAAAACAAGATCCATAATCCAAATTAGTGAAACTAAATTATATATATAAGTACAACTATAGTTAATAGAAAATATATAGTATACCTGGAGTGGCAAATACATAAAAATCTCTATCAATAACTTCCTCTCTAGTTAGTAAGAAATTTTGCACAATTCCATACTATCAAGGTCAATTTTCTTTATCCGAGAAAATTTAGTCAGACTTCACCACCTAGTGACTGAATGTGATTAACAATTGGCATGCAAAGTCTCTCTAGGGGACTACCGTCTAAGAATGCCATCTTGGAACCATGCTTCTCCTATTAAACATAATAAAAATATATTTTGAATCAGCCATTCTCCATAGAAGTTCGTTTATGCATATTAAGAATAAATAACTGGAAACGTATATCCAATAGTATATCATCAACAATGCTTATTCACATTATTCCTATATTCATATACACAGATATGACCAAAACACACGTAATACTCACAGCAATATGTTAGTTGTTATCATGGGAAAACTAATAAAGTCTATCATGAGAAAACTAAATTAGGTGCCGATTTGACTTGATTAGATAGTAAAACATGTTGGAGTAGGTGTCCTAGAGCCAATCAATTATTGTGGAATTGACTCTTTGTAATAATGTTTATTAATCAATAAAAGACATTATCTACTATATCATGTAAATCATAGTTGTATGTATTGATATATGTCCTTAGGATAGTAGAACCATGACGAGGGTATCAAGCGTTTCAAATCTTGATAGTGAGAACCTTATGATCACATATGGTAGCCATTCTAGAAACATCTGTAGCTCCAGTATTATTCTGACCAAAGACACAAATAATACGATAAGACTGTCATAGTGTTGAACGACCTTATCGAAAGGTAGTGACTGATCTCACTTGTCAAGGTTGTTTGCTGACAACCTAGTGTCGACAACCTAGAGACAAGTTCACTGGACAGACTCACCAGAGAATTCCATATGGATGGCAACCCTAGTGTCTATGGAATAAATCCTCTAACAGATGGTGGTGCATGTGATCCTTAGACTTGAGATCACCAGAGCGCCTTGTGTATCAATTGGTGTAGTTTGACACTAGCCCAACATAGTTCTATTCAGGGCTATCAATACGGTAGTGATTGACTACATTGAGAAATGTATCGATACTATGATGGATTGACAAATGATTCATCACTCCTGTGTACGGGAGAAGTTATCTCACTGGGTAATTCAATAAATGGCAATGACACTAAATCTGTGGCCATAGTGGGATTGAGTTGTTGCTCAATCCAATTTGATATTCCTGTCATTGGTCTAGTAGCTGAATACAAATATGTCGAGGATATCTGAGATTGATACTATTTCTGTGTAACGCCCACATTGAGGTATGTAGTTTTATTTATGCCCTAATACCCTTAATTGAATTTTGTTAAAGTTATCTTGAACAAGTGAGAAGAAAATTTCATTAGGGGTAAAATAGTATTTTCACTCATAATTAGTTGAAAAAGTGGGGAGTGAAAAGAAGTAGAATAACATAGAGAAGTTAATAAAAATGAGGGCATTTTGGTAATTGATTAAGGGACATCGATGGAATTTCATAGAAAGTGCAAGGGTAAAATGGGAAACTAATAACTAATATTTTGTTATATTAGGAGTTCAAGAATGAAACCCTAGCCATTCTTCCTCTTCCATTCATGCCACTTCCCACCCAAGTTCTCTCAAATTTCTTCAATCGCTTTTCAAGGAAAATTCATAGATCTTGGTTTATTTTTAGTGGAATTTCAATCTCAAGCATCCTTAGGTAAGATCCTTGCACTAAGATGTGAGATTTAATTTTTAAAGTGTTGAATTCGTATGATTTATGTTCATAGGATTTAAGAGAAAGGGAGTTGTGTCAAGGAAGACTACTAAAGTGTTGGATTGCTCACATCTAAGGTAAGTAAATCCAACCCTAGTTATGATTGGAGCAAGATTGTGTAGAGAATTTCTTTTATGCATATATGTGCTTATATATGAAGAATTGTTGATGGAATGGATGTTGAATGATGGTTAGAATTTATCCATGAGAAGTAGTGTTTGTGTACTTGATGTTTGATGAGAGTTTGGATGAATTATGGAAGAATTGGAGTAGAATTTATGAAGTGTAAATCCTAGCCAGGTTTGACATTAGTGTTTGTGTACTTGATGTTTGATGAGAGTTTGGATGAATTATGGAAGAATTGGAGTAGAATTTATGAAGTGTAAATCCTGGTCAGGTTTGATGTTAATTTTGGAGAGTTTTGTTCCAAATTTTGGTGGCTTAGAAGAGATGTAGAAGTGTAGCCAAGTTAGAGTTTGTGTATGCATATAAATTGTTTACTGAAATGTCAAAGAGAAGTGCATGCATGAGTATTATTATTTGTTATCTTGAGATGAGTTTGTAGATGGTAGAGAATGACATGTTAACATTCCATATTGCATTATTGCATCCAAACATGTGAACTTAGAAAGAATAATAAGTATGAGCCCATCTATATGCATACATACTCATAACAGCATTAAAAAGCATTAAAGAACATTAGAGAATACACTTACACGGCCAGGGTTCTGAATCCATGCCTCAACCGAGTCCGATCGGCAAGAAAGAAAAGAATAGAAAGAATAGAAAAAAAAAAAAAGAAAGAAAGAATAGAAAGAAAGGAAGCATAGAAAGAAATACAGAGAAAAGAAACAGAAAACATAATAAGAAAATAGAAAATAGAAAAGAAAATGCACATCCTATGCATTTGTGCATTTGCATCATACCTATGCATGATACCATGCATATTATCATGAGTAGTGAGAAATTAGAAATTGAGAAAGAACAGAGAAGAATAGAAAAGTGTGATGTAAGGAAAGAAATTCAGAAAATAAGCAACAGAGAGAGAAAAGTAGCATAGCGGGTTTACTTACTGAGCAATTAGTGCTCACCCCGTTGTTTTCAATGTTTTTGCAGGTAGTAGGTGAGATGTGGTCGCTTGGAACGTCAAGAAGCAGAAGGGTTTGGCAACACTGTCGAGTTGATGTTTTGTGACTATTACATTATGTAAAGATTTGTATATAAAGTGAAATTAGTTATGGGCCCATTATTTTATACTCATCTACATGTATATTTTCTTATATATTTTTGGTGAGTTTTACTATTATATTACGAGTATACTAGTTAGAGAGAGAAAGTATTACATCCTGTATCTCAGTCTCGATGAGATAACAGTTGATGAAAAGATTTGATTGCACGGTAACTATACCATTGACAGGCTACGGTTTCACTGAATTCGAATCTATCAGGTGGCCATGATGTCTTGCTAGGGGCTAATCTTGGTCTGTGTGTAGCGAGATGATTAATTAGTGTTAATCACAATACTACACACTACTGATATGATGAGGAGCCTACGGGTCACACACTTAGATAATAATTTAAGAATCATTTTGTGAGAAGGGTATTTTTGTCTTTTAAGACAAAAGAGTATTTTGGTAATCTCGTAGTGCAATTAAATTTGCTGAGGCTGTTGCTTGTATTTAATTTGATATTAAAATTAAATACATGAGATTATATTTAAATATATGTATGCATATATTTAAATAAATTGTTATTATTAATTAAATGTTAATATATTATTATATACATATTAATTGATTTTAATTATAATAATAATTAATTAATTTAAAATACCAATTACATGGTGTTTGGTTGCAAGGGTAAGCTTGGGTTGGTGCCATGGGTATTCCTTATTGGAATACGGTTTTAATTAGTTGCACTATATAAGTGCAACTTAATTAGAACACAAATAATATACTTTTATAAAACAAAACCCTAGCCACCCTATCTCTCCCTCTCTCTCACGTTTTCACCTTTGAGTGAAAAGAAAAAAATTTCTTTTCCCTTTGATTGTTCTTGATTCTTGAAGCTGACAATTGTTCTAGCAAAACAAATGTCGGTTCTTCGGATTATGTGCATGTGGATTTTCGTGAGTGCGATCCTACATTGGATCGATTAGTGAACAGTATCCAGTGAACAGTAACCAGTGAACATTGTTTGTAAGCAAAGTCAGAGATATTCGGAGGAGCCTCCAAACGTCGGTATGAACTAAATCCTTGTATGGATCTGCTTTAAACAGATTTTATTTTACGTTTTATTTTATGCATGAAAAACATTATAATCTGTACTATAATCTTGGTTCGAGTAAGTGATCTTTTCATTTTTTAATATTACGCTTGTTCCGCTGCTCGAACCTGACCACTTACTTACAGTGGTATCAGAGCCTCGGGTACCAGACTATAACGTTCTCATTGATGTTTGATAGCATGTTAGTATAAACTGTTTTTAAAATCTGTAAAATCTGCCTTGAAAGCACGTTTTAAGAAATTAATTTAATTTGTTGATGATCTGTTGGATTGGTATACTGGATATGATTTTTTTTTTTAGATCAGAAGTTCAGATTGATTGCAAAAATCCGATTGGTGTTTTGTTTGCTACTGGTTAAACTAATCTGTTATAGATCAGTGTACGCTCACCACGACGATATAACCCATCGTTGCGACGATCATTGTTTGGCGTACTTGCTGATTGTAGAGCAGCGCGATTGTCCTTAGTGCGATCGCTGATTGAATATCAGTGCTCGCTGCAGCAATAAAACCCATCACCGTAGCGATCGTAATCTAAGGTGCGCCCTGACCGAAATTAGCGCTTGCCGCAACGATATAACCCATCACTGCGACGATCGCACATGATGCATGTACGTGACGAAAATCAGCGCACGCCGCGACGATCTAATCAGTCGCCCAACGAACGTACTTTCTAGCACGCAATGGCCAAAGTGAAAAGTTTCAAAACTTATTGGACCAAATGTATCTACAAATTGTCAGAGGGTAATTAATAATTCAACCACCCAAATTCAAAAATTGATTGTTTTTTAATGTATGCAATGTTCTTATTTGATAATTGCATGGTGCCCGGTACATGAGCCTTAGACCTATTGTTTATTGTTTATTGGGTTTGTTTGTAATTTTATAAAGAAATAGGGCATGCGTGTTCTGCCTCTCTCTCTTATATCTCCATGTATTTATTCTTCTCATCTCACTCCCGTAGTATGTAACGCGAGGTTTCTATTCTATTGATGTAAATTAGAATAGGTTTTTTGTAATAAAATTCTTTGTAATGGTTGTGAAGAAGAAACGAAGGAGCTATGAAGAGGAATAACTTGAAGACCCAAGATTTACTTTTAATGACCTATCGATTCCTCTAGGCTCTAGGAAATCAATTTTAGTAGGGCCATGTACCGGCACGTTTAATTTTTGTTTAGAATGCATGCTTAGTTTAAATGTTCAATAACATGTCAAACAATGTCATTCTAACAAAGATAATAATCTGGTGAGACATTAAATAAAAACCCTCAAATAAAGTATATTAAGTCACGTATGCCTTCCATCACCATGGTTTTAATCAAACCACTGTTTGTCGGAACCTTGTTCATCACAACGAAGGGTACACTTCTACCAATGGGAGGTTAAAATTCATTGGAGTTTTCTTTAATGGTGATGGGTCGACTTAAAATGACAGTTTTGCTTGTTTGCCACAGCAAAGGTTCATAAACACGTCATAGGCATAGTAGAGAAGTGCACATGTTTTGTGTACGTGGCGACATGTAGTGTCCACTCTACTGATACTGGGAATCACACTTGAGGACGATGGTTAAGCCGTTGGATTGTGTGATTGGCTTGTTGGCTTGCTTCACATTTGAGATTGGTGGTAGGAACTATCAACTGGTGTGGATTAAGTTTGTTGGCCTATCTAATCAACCCATTTTAGCTTGTTCGCCACAGCGAAGGTTTGAAATGGGCCAGATGGGATCTCAGTCCACTAAGAAAGCCAACAGGTTTTCCCTAGTTAATAGTGAGGGCTATTGGCTTGAGGAAAATAGTGGGAGCATTGTTTTTAATAAAAGACCATATTAAGAAATAATAAACATTATATTGACTTTACTTTCCTGAATTGTGGATTCATTTAAAAATGAGCATTATGAACCTGCGATCGATAATCGAGAAAGAAAATAGGTTGGATGGATCCAATTTCTCAGACTGGTATCATAATCTTCGGATTATACTAAAGTCCAAAAAGAAATTTTATGTCCTTGATAAGCCATATATGGTTGAGCCTAATCCTGATGCCACTCAGAAAGTAAATGATACTTATCAAAAGTTCCTTGATGATGCTGATGGCGTTCAATGCTTGATGTTAGCATCGATGACACTAGTGCTACAAAAGCAACATGAGAATATGGACGTTGCTTCCATTGTTCTACACCTTAAGGAGTTTTACGAAAGAAATGCTCGACATGAGAGGTACAGGGTGTCAAAAGCACTATTTGGAATTCATCTGACTAAAGGAGCCCAAGTTAGCCCTCGTGTGCTCAAAATGATCAAGCACATTGAGAGACTTAAGACTTTGGGGTTTAAGTTGGATGCAAAATTACAAGTGGATTTAATTTTGCAATCCTTGTCTAACTCTTATGCACCGTTCATAATGAACTTCAATATGAACGCAATGGTGAAAACCCTGTTGGAGCTTTTGAACATGCTGAGGACTATAGAACAGGACTTGAAGAAGTCCAAGCATGTTTTACTGGTAGTTGCCAGTAAAGGAAAAGGTAAGGGCAAGGGCAAGGGAAAGGCCAAGGTCAATCCCAAGCCCAAGTGCAAAGGATAGGATGCTCTTAAGCCGAGGGTGGCATTGGAAAATGTGGGAAGGTAGTCTGCTTCAATTGTGGCAAGCCTGGCCACTAGAGGAAGCACTGCAACGCTTTCCTTGCAAACAAGAAGAAGTCAGATGATTTGACTTCAAGTATGTTTATGATTGAAATTAACTTCTCTCCTTCAACATCTTGGGTCATTGACACAGGATGTGGTACTCACATTTGTATTGATGTGCAAGGACTAAGGCAGAGTAGAGTGCTCGCCAAGGGAGAAGTGGACCTACGAGTTGGAAATGGAGCACATATGGTTGCATTAGCTATAGGGGCTTACTGTTTATCTTTGCCTACGGGCTTGTTGCTGGAACTACATAACTGTTATTATGTACCTTCTATTTCTAGAAACATTATTTAAGTATCCGCTTTGGATAATATAGGGTATCATTTTGAAATTTCTAATGGATCGTTGTCTTTTAGTTTGAATGATATTCTATTTAGAATTGCAAGGTTATATAACGGGTTATATGCTCTTGATTTAAACAATAAAGACAATCTCAATGTTGAAACCAGTTAAACATAGCGATCAAAACCAGACATACCTCTGGCATTGTAGATTGGGTCATGTTAAAAAGACCAACATTACAAAACTCCAAAGGGATGAAATTTTGGACCTTTTTTACTTTCAATCATTTGAGGTATTCGAGTCATGCTTGTTAGGCAAGATGACCAAGTCGCCTTTCACAGGACAAAGTGAAAGAGCTATTGAACTGTTAGGCATCATCCATAGTGATATATGTGGTCCACTAACAGTTGAAGCCATAGGTGGATATTCCTACTTTATCACATTTACTGATTATTTCAGTAGATATGGTTATGTCTACCTTATGAGATATATGTCTGAAGCCTTTGATAAGTTCAAAGAGTTCATGAATGAAATACAAAATATGTTGGGCAAAAGTATTAAGACTCTTTGGTCGGATCGAGGAGTTGAATACTTAAGCTCAGAGTTTTCTGAATACCTGAAGGAATGTGGGATAATATTACAGTTTACCCTTCCGTATACACCCTAGCACAATAGAGTGTCTGAGAGGAGGAATAAGACCTTACTTGACATGGTTAGGTCCATGATGAGTTTTAGTGATCTACCTGCATCATTTTGGGGGTATACCCTAAAGACTGCAACTCACGTTTTGAACCGTGTGCCGTTAAAGTCTGTAGATAAGACTCCATTTGAATTATGGAATGAGCGAAAGCTCAATTTGTCTTATCTAAGGATTTGGAGTTGCGAAGCTTATGTCAAGAAATTGACTTCGAACAAACTGGACCTAAAATCCTGCAAATCTATATTTGTGGGGTATCTTAAGGAGACCAAATGATACTATTTCTACCATCCAGAAGAGCACAAAATTTTTGTTGCTCGTAGTAGTGCCTTCCTTGGAAAGGAATTTTTTCTAAGTACTAGTGGGAGAAAAGTATAACTCAATGAAGTTTTAGAACCACAAGGTACATTAGATGCAGGACAGGAAGATGTGCCATAGGAAGTGGTTGAACGTCAAAAGGAGATTACTTCACAACTTGTGGATCAAAATGAACCACCTCAAGTAGCACAGGAGCTACATAGATCTAAGAGAGTACGCCATGAGCCCGAGAGATACGGTTATCTCGTGACTCAACATGGTGACGTACTAGTCTACCAAGACGATGAACCCAGAACCTACGAAGACGCTATATCGGATCTAGATTCCGTTAAGTGGCTTGAAGCCATGAAACCTGATATGGACTCCATGTACCAGAACCAAGTATTGTCTTTGGTGGAACCACCTGAAGGGTAAAACCCATAAGTTGCAAATGAGTCTTCAAGAACAATACTGACATGGATGACAAGGTGCACACTTATAAGGTACGACTAGTTGCCAAAAGTTTCAAACAAATTCATGGTATTGACTATGAAGAAACGTTTTCGCTGGTTGCCATGATTAAATCCATCCAAATTATGTTTGCGATTGCTGCATATCATCATTATGAGATTTGACAAGTGGATGTCAAAATAGCTTTCCTGAACGGAAACCTTGAAGAGGATGTGTATATGACACAACCCGATGGTTTCATTCTTGATGGGCAAGCTGAGAAGGTATGCAAGTTGCAGAGATCCATTTATAGACTTAAGCAAGCTTCTAGGAGCTAGAACATTCGTTTCTATGAAGCCGTAAAAGAATTCAGTTTTATCAAGAACAAAGATGAGCCCTGTGTTTACAAGAAAGTGAGTGGAAGTGCAGTGGCATTCCTTGTGTTGTATGTCAATGACATACTTCTGATCGGGAATGATATACCGAACTTGCAGTCGGTAAAGACTTGGTTATCCAAGTGCTTCTCCATGAAGGACTTAGGAGAAGCAGCCTACATCCTCAGAATAAAGATCTACCAAGATAGATCACGTAGGTTGCTTGACCTAAGTTAGAGTACATACATTGACAAGGTATTGAAGAGATTCAGTATGGAAGAATCCAAAAAGGGATTTCTTCCGATGTCACATGGTGTCTATCTCTCTAAGGATATGTGTCCTAAAACACATGATGAGAGAGATAGAATGAAAAGGATCTCATATGCGTCAGCAACTGGATCCATCATGTATGCCATATAGTGTACTTGGATTGATGTCTCATATGCGTTAAACACTTGTAGTAGATATTAATCGGATCCAAGTGAGCATCACTGGATAGTTGTCAAGAACATCCTTAGGTACCTAAAGAGGACTAAGGACATGTTCTTGGTATATAAAGGGGAAGATGAGCTCACTATAAGAGGATACAGTGATGATAGTTTCCAAATAGATAAAGATGATTATCGATCGCAATCAGGGTTTGTATTTTGTCTCAATGGGGGTGCAGTAAGCTAGAAGAGCTCCAAGCAAAGCACTGTAATAGACTTTACAATGGAGGTTGGGTATATTGCAATATCCAAAGCGGCCAAGGAGGCAGTCTGGATTAAGAAGTTTGTCACTGAACTTGGTGTGGTCTCTACGATTGTTGATCCAATGGATGTCTATTGCGACAACAATGGAGCAATAGCTCAAGCAAAGGAACCATGGTCTCACTAGAAGTCTAGACACATCCTCAGACGTTTTCATCTCATCAGAGAAATGGTTGAGAGGAAAGATGTACAGATCAGTAAAGTGCATACTGATGACAATCTCGCCGATCCACTGACGAAGCCTCTATCACAACAGAAGCATGAAAAACACTTAAGATCATTCAGGATTAAATACATGAATGATTGGCTATAGTGCAAGTGGGAGATTGTTAGAGTAGGTGCCCTAGAGCCAATCAATTATTGTAAAATTGACTCTGTAATAAATGTTTATTTATCAATAAAAAGGCATATTCTTCTATATCTTGTAAATCGTATTTATATATAATGATATATGTCCTTAGGATGGTAGAACCATGACCAGAGTATCAAGTGTTTCAAATCTTGATAATGAGAACCCTATGATCACATATGGTAACCATTCTAGAAACGTCCGTAGCCCCAGTATTATTCTGACCAAGGAGACAGATAATACGATAAGACTATCATAGTGTTGAACGACCCTGTCGAATGGTAGTAACTGATCTCAGTTGTCAAGGTCATTTACCGACAACCTGGTGCAACTCATGGGTGCTTGCTAGAGGCAAGTTCACTTGTAACAACTACTGAAAATTAATACAATGCATGCATAAAAACAATAGAAAATTGGGCCCAAAAACTTTCTTTTCATTATATGCCATATGTCTTTTATACACAAAGAGTATTGTTTACAAAAATTTCATTTTTAAAAGACAAAACAGGGAAAACAGTGTAGCTATCGCTCCTCGCTTGCCGACGCCCCTCCGACTGCATCAACACCTAGATCATGCATCCACAAAGAAAAAATAACGGGGTGAGCACAAAATAATGCTCAGTAAGTAAAACCCTCTATCTGTCTGTAACAACTACTGAAAACTAGTATAATGCATGCATAATAGCAATAGAAAATTGGGCCCAAAGTTTTCTTTTCATTTCAATTCACATGTCTTTTATACACAAAGAGTACTGTTTACAAAAATTCATTTTAAAAGACAAAACAGGGGAAACAGTGTAGCTATTGCTCCTCGCTTGCCGACGCCCCTCCGACTGCATCAACACCTAGATCCTGCATCCACAAAGGAAAATAACGGGATGAGCACAAAATAATGCTCAGTAAGTAAAACCCTCTATTTGTCTGTCCCCGTATGTATCACTCGTAATTCTTTCCTTATACTATTTCTATTTCTATATCTGTTTCTACTAAACATCATGGCCTCATATTACCGGAGGTACGGCCGGATGGCGTTCATACAGCACCATCTCACTCTCCATGACTATCGGGTGAAATTCACACAGTACCAACCCGTTCTTAGTGGCTACCGAGTGGGGATCACAAAGCACCTACTCGGTTTTCCTAACTATCGGGTGGAGACCACTTAGCACCTACCCGTTTCTCATGACTTTTGGGTAACGATCACCAAGCATTAACCCGTCTCTAGTCGCTGTCGGGTGATGATCACAAAGCATCAACCCACTTTTACTAAATGTTGGATGATGATCACAAAGCATCAACCCACTTATCTAACAACTAACCGGGTGGTGGTCACAAAGCATCNATTCTCTTGCTTCCTTCCATCAAATTAGTTTTCTCCATTATTTAGACATAAACCCTTTGTTTAACCGGTAACAACTCTTGAATTATGATGTAATTATTTTTCTTAAATTACTGTCCTTTCGTAAAAAAGAAATCAAATATCGATTCTGTGTTAAGTCAATTTAATTTAATTATGCGTGTACTACTATAGTTAAAAAAATTTAATTAATTTGAGACTTTTTATAAACTTTTATTAAACCTTTAATTCTTTGGATAATGAATAACAAATGTAAAAAATGGTCATAGTTGATAAATATGATAAAGATGGACAGAGACTACACTAAGGGTCATACTATTAGTTTCTTAAGGGTCATACTATTAGCTTCTAAAAACCATAGATAAGGGGTGGAAATGAGATTCACCCTTGCTTTAAAGTCATGACACTACAGTCACAAACAACCGTTCAATTTTTTGATCAAAAATTTTCCTCAATTTCCTTTCTCTACCTCTTGGAAAAGTTCAAAACAATACTTCTTTCGCTTAAATCAACAATTCATCTCTCTAGTTTATCTGGTTTCACCAAATAAACAATGTAAAATCAACTACGATTACACTGGACATTAGATTTGTAGTCTTAAACACCAAAATAGAGACTCATAATCCCCTGAATCAGATAAAATTACAGATTTTCTAGAGCAGTGAGACCATTCCCAGACAAATAAGAAACATGGCATACAACTGAAGAAAATTAACTTCAGAAACTCTAATCCCATACACTATCATCAGATCATCATTGTGCCTAATCTAGATTAAGAATGTTTCGATTTCTTCTTTCTTTTTGACGATTCTTCTCCAGATGCTGCAATATATTCTTCAGCATTGATATTCTCAGCATACTTCTGCTTTTTCAACTTCTTCGCCTTCTCCTGCAAATCAAACAACTTGTGACATACATGCAAATAGAAGTAAACATAAATACATATCCACTTTGCCCGATGAAGGGTGAATTGTGGAGGTTTGCCTCATTACTCATGATATTTAACAAATGCTCCAGCATACACATACATAAAGATGTACCTAATGTTAAATAATTTCTGATTATTTACCTTCAGTGACATGGCCATAGCAGCAACATCTTTGTTCTGATCCTCATGATTACGAGAATCCTGCTTTGAGGTTTCCTGAAAATAGCAAAATGCAAAAGAAGAAATTATAGGTTATAGTGAAAAAATAAAGAAAGGGAGAGAGAGAGAGAGGGGCACAGAAGTTCTTCAGATAAGGAGAAAACAGACTGAAAGAGCCTTAGAATACCTCAGGAGGAATGAATGCAGCTTCTCTTTTTCTTTTATTTTCAGCTGTTTTTTCTGCTTGCTTCTCCTGTTTCTCTTGCCACTTCTTTGATTCTTTCTTTCTCTCACTAAGAAAGTATTCTCCAGATTCCAGTAGTTTGTCAACCTGCAAATACAACAGAAAATAGTTCAACAATGTATAGGAATGTATTTTTAAAGCGAAACAAATTGACTAAAAGAAAGTGACAAAACAATGACACTGCAGGGTTTAAATATATGCAAGGAACAACATATGCATCCAATTAGACACATGCACTCAAGCTCAATACAATAACTTCCATAAATGCCTAGTTTAAAAGAAAGAACCATAATAAGAAAGCTGGTGTCTCCATTCACAGAGCAATGGACAAATACATAAAAGCAACCTTGAGGTTGAAGAAATAATTTCATTCTAAAACTATTTTTGCCCCAGATTGTGAACTTATACGAAAATTTTACGGAAAAAAAAAATAGTGAGATACAACAAAAAGTGGAAGTCAAAGAGAAGAAAAAAAACCACCACTTATTCCTAACGGGAACACATTGGTAATATTGTGGAAGAACAGTCGTCTCACCTTACTAGGTTGTGGAGGAGGAGGGAAGGGTGTGTACGGTTTCTTCTCTTTACTCTTGACCTTCTTTTGCTTGACATTTTTCCTGAAAAAGTTATCCATGTTAAATTTCAATGATGAAAAATTAGAAACATCAAACAGTATAAGATGCATTAAAAAGATATATCATACTTTTTAAACTTTGGAAGAAACCTATCCCAAGTTTCATTTGCAAGGGTTGGATCTTTTTCGAGTTCTTTCTTCATCATGAGAATCTACATGTTTCCGCAAAGAGTGGGGAAAGAGTGAGTCAGAGACATAACATTAACAGATTCCAATGTCAAAAGATAAGCAACTAAATTTTCAAACTATTAAAAGAGAACAACAATTATATTAGAAACAAATAACACCACCCAAGCACACCTTGATATGGTATACAGGATGCATTTTATTCTGTATACAATCTTCCACAATCTTCCTGACTTGCTTCAAACCTTTAAATGAACCCATAGCAGCAACCGTGTTTCCCTATTCAATCACAAATTGGTTGTCTACTTCAGTCATACCATCAAAAAGAATTTTCATTTTAACATCAAATTTAAAAGAACAGTAACAATTACCTGAACAAGGATATAGCAGCCTGTCAATATTTCAAGCGCCTACATCCAAATGGAAAATAAGCCAGTTAAAAGAGAATTCAACAAATATCTAACAGCATTGCATGTCAGAGGAATGATACTCAAACATCACCTGCAGTTCTAATTTTTTTTCTCCCCTTCTTTTTTGGTAGTATAGACGAGGTTCGGGCTGGCACAGGGTTTTAAATAGACTAATAAAATGACAAATTCAACTATAAATACCTTTAAAGTAGAAGAATTTGGGCCCACAAGGTGCTGTCTCCGTTTAACAAATCGTTCCTGCAAACAGTGGCAACGTTGATGAAATTTGAATATTGCAGACTTGGAAAAGCATGACAAAAGTTACCCCTTGACTTATCATAGGTATAGACTAGCAGACTTTATAGCAACCTAAGATTCTACATATTTCAACCAACAGGTTACTTTCATTGATAACCTCTGTTTCTTTATAACGATTAACAAGGACGGTCCTTTTAGCTTTCTACATTCACATTATGCTACTTTTCCATTTTTATTA